>NW_013527693.1:2724440-2750270 GCF_000836215.1 Papilio polytes
AACTCTAGTGTCATCTATCTGCTCCACGTGAAAAATACCCGTAATTACCGAATATAAATTAAATTTTGGCAACCATAAGAACCGGACCAAGAAACATGCCACACCGAAGCAGTATATCAAGTCTTGTTATGAAACACAGTTATCCAACAATTAAAAATCCCGCCGGTGTCAAGACAAGTGACGATCAATGGACGACCTGTGAGGTGTTTTCACCAAACAACACTGACGGGTACTTCGTTAACATTCCTACAGATTATAAATAAAGCTTAATGAATGAAAGTTTTTGTTCGCAATCTTACGAAACGTGACAATTATCACAACGCATTTCGAATGATATTTTGATTGTGTTTACAGAATTCGACGATTATTAAAATCAATGTCAATAACCTTTGGTTTCACTGTTAATTTTCGTAGTGATGAAATACTCTGTGTTGCCGCAAAAAAACTTGTAACATTTTATAACAGGCCTGTTACAAAATTAAAGTAAAAGTAGAAAAAACTATTATATCAGACATTGTTAGGCGTACATTAGAATAATGAAGCTGTTAACGAGATCTTTCACCGAAAACATTCACTTAAAAAAGTGTTCGAAATTTAAATTTGGCGAACTTAATTGAATCATATAGAAACAGTAGTCACACGTATCGATCATTTTCTCCAATCGAAAGACGCGTTTAACTTTCATCTTTGACTTTAAAAAGACAGGACCTGTCAAACCCTCGCATCTCCCTATTACATAAAAATAAACAATAAGTTGTAGACTTGCATTCTTGTGTGCTCGCTTGTATGTTAGCATGATGTGTAAATATTTGATCTTTTTTTCACTTCCCGCGCAAAGTATCATAATGTATTTCTACAACCACACCTCCTCGCCTAGTCCATGTCTGTATAGTCAAAGACTTTCATAGGTGCACTTTCACGGCACTAATGATGGCCGAGATTGTTTGTTCAAGTGATACCGTCTCTATTTCTTTCTATACAAATACCGTTGTCTTCCGCGACGTACCAATCTTCTAAATTAACGACTTCCTACTGAATTCGAACAATTGTTGCGGAGAATTTTGATGGGAATTTTTGTCGATTTGTGATCTTTGTTCTTAATAGCAAAAAGCAAGGTTTCTACAACATGAAATTAATATATCGTATCTAACAAATAACTATTTATCTTACACTAGCTAATAGAAATCTATTACTTCTGTAGAATCGAATCCAATACTTACAAAGAATGACTTAATTATTCACCTTATACTTAAAATTGACAACAACTCTTGAGCCACGGTTAACGACTTTTAACCTCTTACATTGAGTGTGAATACGGACACATCTTAATTCTTTGTTTATTCTCATGGAATTCCGATGTCTCTTTTGTTTTATAACATTGCCGGAACTTGCAAATGTGTTTATGTAATAAAAAACGTACATTGCAAATATAAAATCTGAAAATCATCCTATCCTAACTTCATTAAATTAATTACTAACAAGTAAAATGTGCGATTAAACGATCTCTTCGCATTCTTATAGAAAACGCAGACCAAATGTTTCTGTACATATTTTGCGATAATGGAAACTCAGAATCAGTCAAAATAATTTTAGAGCAATTTCTGACATTTGCAACAATCTTAAATATCATAAGAAAAAAGTCTCACATCGCTTTCAGAAGTGAAACTTTTAAGATAATGCAAACAATGGATTATAAATAAGACATGTCAAGTTTCGCTGCTAAAATTATTTATAACACGACCACTTATCACATCTTAATGTTATTTATAAATAAATAGAAAACTTTTTAAATATGTAACGTGTAACATCTATCTCTTATTGAATAATTTTCTGCTGAAAAATATAGCAACAAAATTGTGTGTGATACGATCTGTTATACATAATAAAACAAGCCACTAATTATCTAAGGTCTTAAATATAAGGAATACAACTTCTAGAAAAGAAAAGAACATGAGGGTTTCCTCAATGTAATATCTAATAATAGTAAAGAACTACAAAAGCAATGGAATAATTTCTAATTGCAAAATCATACGGGATTACAGAACCCCTTGATTTTGCAAAACAAAACAATAACGCGATTGCTTTGATATTTGACAATAGTCGTAACATTATCTTCTATGGTACGAAATTAGATAACTATCCAACGAATTTTGAATCTTATTAAAGTGACATAAAGTCGCTAATTGTGATTGTAAGTTAGTGACAGAATAAACCGAGTTCACTTTCAAACGCACGGAATATAATAGCCGTAAAGAGGTCCATAATACAATCCCATCTGATCTAGAACTGTCAGTCAAGCGTCTCGCAAGGTGTGAGGCTGATTTAAATCTCTTTAGCGTCGAGTTACATTCGTGATAGACAAGTTTGATGAGGCATCACTGCCGATCATTTTATATCGTACAATATGAAATTAAAAATAAACACACCAAAATAAAATTAGTATACGTCATCAATTGACTACTAAGTAGTATAAATTCGCTTGTCGATAAGACAAGCAAACAAGTGTTACAAAACGGAATTGCATGCGATTTTAATTTCATCGGACAATGAACGACCTTATCGCTAAAATCGCTCTCTCTGAGACTGCCTTTGGATAGATAAAATTGAAATCAAAGCTCTTTTCTAAGATTTTTTTATTTGTTACACAAACTATAAATTATACACTAAAGTGAAGAGCATTGAGTTCTCTCATTAGTACTTCTTACTTTTAACATTACTATAATACAGTTAGATTTGAAACGTCAATCTTACTAATATTATAAATGCGAAAATTTGTATGGATGAATGGATGTTTATAAGAGTTTATAGCCTAAACGACTGAACCGATTTTGATGAAATTTAGTAAAGATGTAGACGATAGCCTGGAAGAACACATAGGTCACTTTTGTTTTTCTTTAATCCCACGCGGACGAAGTCACGGGCGAAAGCTAGTAACTAATAAATATTAAGCCCCACACACACTGTTGTGATCTCATTGTCACTTTTCAATAGTTTAACGACAGGGACTTCAGCTGATTAACTCAAGCTTTGCGTAATAGTAAGTTATTTATTTGAATATTTAGCAATGCTTATATGTTGCAAATACGTCTACAACATTTTATCAAAACAATCAATCTAGATACACCCTACTTACGGACGGAAATATTTTGTAATCTCCAAATGGACGTTGATGTAATTAACCGAAATTATTTATATTTTAACGAAACAATCGTTGACACGGTTAATGATACTAAAATATTCAAGAGCGTGTTTATTAAGATTTACTGAAATGAATATTGTTGGTCATCACTAGGGTGACCATACCCACGACGATTGTTAGATATTATGTTACTCGATATATGTTCTGTCGACATTATATCTTCACCTCTTTGTTCAAGAAACTTAATTAGATCTACGGGTCTACTGTTGCTTTATAAAGAGTCGTTATTAAGGAATCGTCACATTTAAAATGTTGAATAGTAATTAATGTGGTAACCCTATTCGGTGCATCGGTTACGGTGTGGTTCTGGCTCCGCGCCGGAAACCGCAGCTTCGTAGGAACAAATGCGCGTAAATATTACGACAAAGCTTCACACCTAAATGACGTGGCGAGCCCTGACGAACGACCAGATACCGCTACGCTCTGTGTTGCTAATATATTCTGTGCAACAGAGCGTTTTCTGTCGAATAAATTTTGCTTTTGTCCCGTTAGAATCCGTATGTTGACTTCACGATTATCCAAAACTTGAAACGCCAGTAAACGATCAATTTCCTTTTAATTCTTAGAAGATTTACTTGTTAAAGAGACTGCTTTAGGGTCGCTTTTTAAATTACCTTCTGTATTTACAAGAACAAAAGTGTTTAATTAGTAAACAAAATTATTTTGGAAGAGATCCAAACATTTTTGACGCAAGTAAACAATACGTAATGACGTACCAATAAGCGTTGAAAGCTTTTAACGTTAACAAAGCTAAAAGTACTGTTCTAAAATAAATGAATTAAAAAAACACAAGGTGCACATTAACTGTCTCATAGATAGGACACGTTTTATCGCTTATCGTCAAGACATCTTTACAGAATGGCTATTAGAGGGCCAGTGGGTACCTGCCTTGTTTGTTCCGGTGTAAGTGTTTATAATTAGTGTGTACACAGCCTTAACTAGTTATACGACGTTATTTTGTTAAGACTTGTTTTTACGTGTATCTTATGAGTTATTACGAACTCTAATTAAAGTGTTACACGGTAAAATTAAACAAATTAAATTCTTTAATACATCTAAGTAATAATGAGGAGTATAAAAAGCGTCGTAAGATTACAAAGGGCTGTGTGTTTTTAACCTTTTATTATATTCGTGGTAGGAATTGACCTTTTAACTTTATCTTACTAACAAGTTTGATAAGCCCTTCTTAAATTCTCACCACTGACCTTTGGCTAATGACGACAAATCATTTATTACTTTTAATACGTTAATAATATTAGAGAGTTGAAGATTTCCAATGCAGCAGCGGTAGGAAAGACCGACTCTTATCTATTAGATTGATGACTTGCTGATGAAAGGTATTTTTAAAAATACCCGCAACCGAGAGTATATAGAAGATATTTGAAAAATTAACCGAAGTGTGACAAGAGAAAAAAATTGATATCGTAGACATGGAGTAAATCATTTTAATGCTCGTTTAATTTTCTTAATTTATATCGCTATGTTGAATTTAAGATAATAGCCGTAAAATTAAACTATTACAAACAAATTTAAATTGCAAATGTCGACAGAAAACAAGTATTTAGCCATATACGTTCTGTCTAGGTTATGTTATAAAATATTGTAACGGTTTTGCTAAATTATTTAATTATCTAAGATTTGTAACATAAACTTGTTTCCGTAATAATCATATTCTATTATTCCGTGTCCTAACTTTAATTTTCAGCCGTGTATATTCTAACATAGTTAATCTTATAACATGCAAGATAAACAAATGAATGCATATTGAACTTTAACTATAAGCGCCAATCATCTGTTGACTATATCCCCATTTACGTCAATTAGGATTGAGGTCAAGAGCTAGTTTTTTCGTTATAAAAAGTAAAAATTGCATTTTCTTTCAAATTAAAACGCTAAAAGTTATCGTCGTAATAGCATCTGCTTAGACGAGCAGTGTTAGTGGCTTGTAAAAGCTTAGTTCATTGGTATGCCGCGCGGTGTCGGCGAGAGACTGACTAATAGGCCCCGGTGGGCCGCCTTTGTCGGCGTGTAATGTTACCTTATGTTGCCCACGCTTGCGTTTGTTCCGGAAATCAGTGCTCCGCTGGCCATTCGACACGACATCCGAACAAATGACTATATTTCTCTTTTATTTTGTTAACAAAGGCTACAAAAATTCTAATCACTTATCCTACGTATTGTCTTTGAGTAACGCTTAAGTTTTTTCCTTCCTTCCGTTCTGTACTAAAACATTTTATTAAACACTAAATTAGTTCGAATGAGATATCTGAGTAAACTCAATAATGTTCAAGAGTATTTATAAATATACTTTGTAAGACCAAGGCTCAAAAGTTGAGCTTTTAATTTTTTTAGTTAACAATATTCTTCGCTTAATAATAACTTAGAATAAAGTTAAGTGTAAGCGTCTTCTAAAGATATCTAGTGTATTAAAATCACATTCAATGTCGAGAGTATAGACTTCATATAAGCAGATAAATTCAGAAAGTTTTAGAAAAACGCTACCTTCACAAGCATCGGACATAAATTTCATCTAAGGGCTTAATTTGAAAACGAGTTCGAAGTTAACTTTCTTTTACTCGTCCGATTCGAAAGACGTAATTTTATCTTAATAGTTTCACGGTTTTTATCCAAGAAACGGGTTTTGATTGAAAAATAATTTTATAATAAATGAACCGTTGTAACCGGAACGTTCTTTAATTCGTAGTAAACAACATGAAATAATTTGTTGTTCCAAATTAATTTGATTAATGGATAATTAAATATGAATAAAATTAAATTAAAAAAAATCTTAAGTGAAAGAAGTAAAAAATTCCCAGCAATCGTACGAATAATAAATACATAAAAGGTAATATTTCTTTGTAGTTTTTTTATGTCGATTTTAAATTGGTAATAAGATATTTGTGTAAAGCAATCATTTTGTCGTACTTTCTTCGACATTCCTTTCC
The DNA here is from genome assembly GCF_000836215.1 of Papilio polytes. Lineage (NCBI taxonomy): Eukaryota > Metazoa > Arthropoda > Insecta > Lepidoptera > Papilionidae > Papilio > Papilio polytes. Next base: position 2,730,585 of record NW_013527693.1, read on the forward strand.
CTTTAGCCATCCAAATTCGTTCTCGTTTCTTAAATTCTTTCATTATCAAAATTTTGACTACTGGTAAAAGTTCAGTCAACCGATCTCTATTATAAAATTGTAACATTGCAGGTTAACAATACTCTATTGACAATCTGAATATGGGACGTACTTGTGTAAAAGTTTTTTGTTCCATAATGAATTGTACCATATGAGAATCGTAAATAGCGAGTCCGTCACTGGAACGATTCCCACATAATTATCGTCTAACAACGCGACCGAGCGCCTCGCCCGCTGGCCTGACTCACCGGCTTGAGGTCAAGAGCACGCGTCGACGACTCGCCTACCTGATGAGGATTGCGCGTGCCACAAGACAACGTCCGTTTTAATAATAAAGTTTTTAATCATCAAAATATTTTTTTTTGTAGTACAAGCGGGCGGTAGAGTAGCAAGGACGGAGTTAAGTGAATAGGCACATAAACGTCAGCATCATCAAAAAAATCGCAAACGTCCACTTTAAAAAGAGACTACATTCCTAAAGATCTGAACATTATAAGAATTGACCGCTAAAAAAGGTTAGCTAGCTAAGTATAGGTAAGTGTTAAGCAGTTTTCAGCAGACAGAAAGCGCAAAATGAAAACCTACATATTTGAAAGAGCAGAGTTAGGAGGAAGAAAGGAAAGTGTGGATAAAACATTCTTCACCAACATTTTCAGCTACCAAAATATGTCAAATTTTCATTCTTGGAAAAGGTTAATAAAATCACAGATGATACACTATGTCTTAGCGTATAGCAATTTCTCCATTGTTTACTTTAGTTACACGGCTTTTATTACCTAGTAATTAATAGTTATTTCATTTTCGTCGTACATGTTATAAGAATTGCACAATCAGCAACAACGTCCGTACCTTATGCTCATAAACGACATTTATCCACACGTTTAATGCTGACGGGTGTGAAAGTGATGAATGAAATCCATTCAGAAATATTGACGTGTCATTCAGTGTTGGCTTTAGAATTTAAAAGATGCAGTAAATAAACAACTACTGTTAGAAACCAGTTCCGATTCCAAACAATTTTGACCTGTATGAATATACCATAAACTCCAATGCACATCAGAATCATAAAAAAACGATTAAGCCCGTCCACACAGTGTCGCGTCACGTTCTCACGATTCTCTATTGGTTTTCATATCAATAGCCGCCGCCCACGCCTCCACTTTCATTTCGGGCCACGTGACCGTCGGTCAGGACCATCCTTCATATCGAAGAGGTACCTCTAAGAGGGTACTCGATCCATCGCCATTCACGGCCGTAGGAATGTCTACCTGAGGCATTGGATTTGCATTATTGTCACTTCCATCCGTCATAAGTTCAATGGCACGTATTGTGTTGAAACACAAAGATGTTTTGATATTATATCTCGCGTCCACTCGATTACATCGTTAAACATTCGCAGTAACTACGTCAATATTATTGTTAAAATGTTACTATGGGTACTGAAGATTTCGAGAGTTGATTTTAACTATTATGACTAACTATTTGTTTTAGATTACAATATATGTATTATTGTATTTCTTTTGTTTTCAGTAAGTGTCGTTTTCCTAGAACTCTCTCTCCTAACTAATAAATAATGAACTGGTTGTTGGTACAACATCGACTTGCTGATCGAATTTTATCAAGTTGTGTCGTTCACAGATGATTGAATGAATGATTACATGTTATGTAACATCATCAAATAACAGTAATGAAAAGCGCACGTCCATATCAAATCATTTAAATTACACACCCATCCGGTGTTTGCCATTGATTAATGGGCAACTCAATTTCCTTAATTGAAGCAATTATAACTTCTCCAATACATTTATCGATAATTAACAGACGAAATGCGCGTACAAATATCACTTTGCATAAGATAGAGCATCACTTGAACCCGAATCTCTATTCGATGATGCTCTATGTATTACAGGGGTAGAGTCTATCGCGTAATTTTTTGTCAGTCCTTACCTACGCTGGATGCTTAATGCTTTTATTATATGGAGCTCACTTATATATCTTTCTAACTCTTGTCCTCCTTCGTGCGTTTGGAGATCGTAGACAAAAGTGTTTTCATATATACTTTAGATTACTATTAACAGTATGTCACTATTTTACTGAAAGTGAGACCTTAATAAACGATATAACGTGTACATTGGCCGATTATGTCGTTAAATTTTGAATACTTTTTTATGATTATGCCATTGGCGTGTCTGGCTTAAAACCTGTTCGCGACGGGCCACACACCTCGCAAGTACTATGGCACCCATTAATAACCGTGTGCAAGCTGAAGGACGCTTTGTAATTATATGAATTACAAATTACATGGTCAAGTAACAAGCTTGATATATTTGTTAAATATATGTCACAGCTTTTACTTTAGTAGTGCATCAAAAATACGCAATATTTAATAAGATATAATAAATACAAATTTTATCATAAATAAAATTTAAACTGATCAACTATTCGAAGGTAGAAAACCGTGTTGTTCCTACCCAACATACGTAGGTAAGGACAGAACCATGGATGAAATTATAAAATTACTAACTTTTGCCCGCGACTCAGTCCGCATGAAATTTTAAAAATAAAATGTAGATATAAAAAAATAGCCTATGTTACTTACAGATACATCATCTTTGTAACGGTGAAAGAATTTTTAAAATCGGCCCAGTAGTTTTTGAGCCTATTATAATCAAACAAAGAGGAAAACTTTGTCTATACTATATATCATCATCTCCCCTGCCTTATCCTACTCCCGTGGGGTCGGCGTACCGGGTTTTCGTCCTCCAACGCATTCTATCATCCGTCATCTCAGTCATCACTCCCTTCTTGATCATGTCACCTTTCACGCAATCCATCCATCTCTTTCTAGGTCTACCTCTACCGATGTACCCCTCCACATTCATAACTAATATCCTTCTTGTCACATGCGATTCATCCCTTTTCATAACATGCCCATACCACTCTAACCTTTTACTCCTTATTTTCTCAACCACTGGGGCTACTCTCAAACTTCCTCTATATTTGTCTATACTATATACTGGATGTAAAAATTTCGCATACTATTTCATACGTTTTACGTCGAACGTTTTGAAACTAGTTTAGTCATAAATAAACAGAGAAGATAAGCTTACTAAAGTTGATAGCGCAAGTTTGTTACAAAATTAGGTCACGAGATAATACTCGATAACTAACCAAAATAATGGGATCATCTAGCAATGTGTTGGTAAGACTTACAACTAGAATTATAACATATATGCTTAAAGTAAATGAGAGTACAGTATTTTTACTATAAATTCAAGACTTTTCATTCAGAGCCAGATATATTTTTAATGTGTTTGAATATAAATGATGATTGCATGATTTTTTAGACGTCTGAAAGATATGGCACACAAAGATGTCCGACATAAGATAAATGCAAACATAACCCCAAAACGATTAAAATACCGATGCCAATATTTGTACACGATTCGCTTTTCACGACGCGGCATGTCAAGAATGCCGGTGTAAGCCAAACCGCGCCACCCACTGCCCGATCACTCGCCGGAATATACTGATGAATTATAAGAAATTATGCAAAACACAGCACGATCTTCGCGCACTTTCGCTGAGACAGTTCGAAACGTCCTGCCCGTGCGCTATCCAGTAATACGAGGCCTCTCCATTTATTTATGATTCTCTTTTTGCGTCCTCAAAGCAACGATACGAGGGGAGCGTGGGAGACCTCATTTAATTGGTAACATGTGCTATTACTCGTACCGGACCACCCAAGGGTTCGCGCTCCGTCTATTCGTTTATTTTCCCATATCTTATCTGCTGGTAATGATCTAGTTGGGTCACTGAGCCATCCGTAAAGGGTATTGTGATGATGGTTTTTTCCGAAAATATTTTTGGTCGCTCTAAATCAATACCGTGCCTTTGTAATGTCATCATGTTTATTGATTGAATGGTAAGATCTTTTGACATTTATAATCAATCTAATTTGTAATAAGAAGTCACTAAATATGCTAGTAATAGTGATGAAGAAAGTTTTCGTGTTCTAACAGCAAGAATAGGGTTGTCACATTTGAAACATGCAAGAAACCAATGTCTTTTCTTACATTTTTTTTATGATTTATATTTCAGTACTAACGAAATTGCTAAGCGCAATTTTAGTGCCAATTTTGCGCATCCTTTGTAGTAAAGGAAAATGTCGTGAGAACTTGAATAGAAATAAAAAAAATATAGAGCCGCATGGCGGATAATGTGTTCCCAAGAGCAATAGCCCGCGACTTCGCAAAAGAACATAAGTAGTAAATCGTTGCATTTTTCTGCAATACGGAAAACTTTATTTGTTACGGAATTCACAAATCAATATTGAGTTATTATTTACAAAATCACAGTTGAAAGTACCATAATCAAATGCTACCATGAAATATGAACTGCTTCCCTGGATTGCAACGCAATTAAGTGTAACGAATTGTAAAAAGCCTAGCTTAATGACCGAGTGTACGACTTACGGTGTCTGTCGGTCGTGGGTCATTGTTACACTGGAACTGGGTCGAATCCTAGATCGATCATAACAATGAGAACGGTAGTTGGTACTAACAACTTAAACTAGTAGAGAATACTTTCCTGTAGTTAGTTAACATCGAAATGACCATGTAACAAATGAAAATCACTGGTGATTTTCTTAATTGTCGTGTGAAAGGATTGTCTTCTCTTTTCTGTTACCTGACTTTTTTATAAAAGTTTAGAACAGAGGGTGATTACTTAAGGCACAGTTTCTCACCTAAGAAAGAATTATAAAGTATAGTCTCCGTAAAAACAAATTCAGTAGACATCGTCTGTGCCTGACAAACTCCTTAAAATAATAAGTCTTGAGAACTCAACAACGTTTAAGTGTATTGGGATAATTATTCCATAACTTATTTACAAAAACATGAAACTTCATGCGCCTCGAATTCATGTTTATTTTTTTATCATTTCAGTTATATGAGTGTTTGGACGTGAATGCAAAATATTTGTGGAGCACTCCGCGAACCTGCGTCCGTGATCTTTTCACATGTCTTTAAATTACAAATCGTAAGCATTTCAATAACAGACTGAAAACAAGAGAGCTACAGCAATAATACCTAAGATATTACAATACTATTTGTTAGAAAAATTAACAAAATCATTGAACTCCGCGAGTTGAAAATTCGCATCAATTACAGAGTTCTCTGAACTCAAAATCGCACAATTACCTTTGGAGTTAGTGTCCGTAAAGTCATATTTTTGTCGACAAAAAATTCTCTAGTTCACTAATTTTTACCGACAATATTTTCAATTAAAAACTTAATTTAAAATAAAGTGAATATCGAATTCCCAACAGTTAAATTGTATAAATAGACAACTAGGTATAAAAATACGTGTATATTCAAGCCCAGTCTAAACAATAAACTAAGAACAAAACATAGTAAAGATATTATGTACAACTTTCTCATTTTTATATAACAAAGAATTCATTGTTAATGCTTACGTGAAGCAATCATACGTCAGATATCAAGTAAGGAATATTCACAGTAAAAAATTCTATAAACATTGATACATTAATATTTATGATTATAAAATTACTATCCTTTATTGCAGGTGATTGTAAACGAGACATTGACAATATTTATTGATATTAAGTGAACTGGCGATTTGATTTACGTAAAACTAGTCCATTTAGTAACCTTATACGGTATAATTGTGCTTTGAAACTTGCGTATTTGATAAACAGACTGTTCATTCCTTAGTACGTTAGTTAAATAACACGCATACTTCTATATTTGTTAATTTGTTATGCATTTTATGAACATTTTACAATGTTAAAATGTTTTCTTTAATTTACATTTGAAATGAAATAGATGAGAAGGAAAAGGGGCTAGGAATGTAAAATTTGCGTGCGACTTTTCGAGCTTTCGTATCCTTAAAGAATTCTTTGTTGCCATCCGAACGCAAGCATAGTTTGTCAGGATAAAGAATTTAGTTCTGCAGCCCTTATATTCCTGCGACCGCGACTTGGTTTTTACTTCGTCTGTACTTAACATCTACAGAGTTTTTACTAAATGTGTCCGGCCCATTGCTACATTTTTCTTTGTTCTTATTTATTTCGCAACAATAAATATTTGTAAACGGATACCTTAATCGCTTATTTTAATTAATATTGCAACACAAACGCGTAGTCTTTGGGCAATAATTAGGAAGGTTTGCGTACCGTTTTGGTAGAACACTTAGCGGTAACCTTAGCGCAGTGAGAGGTGGTACAAAGTCGTTCGCTGTATTGAAATATCTTACAGCGTCTGACGCAATAATCACCTGCAATATATGGAACAAATAACTTGATAGCTACTGCATTCCTTCGCCATACTAAGCTACTTGATTTTCTAACCACTCTTATATCAAGAATACCTCAATAAATTGTATGAGTTCCTTATTTAAATCATTTTATTTGATGTCATAAATGATTACGCATGTAGTCTTGAAGGTCTTCGATGTACTTTATTTCTTACCGTAACTAGTTTTTTACATTAATTTCAATATCGAGATGAGGCTTTATAAGTAATATTAACACGCATTTATAAACCTTAGCATATTATTATCTGGTTAGCTTACTATATTTGCTTTCTTTTTACATTTAATCAATCAATTCGATTTACATTTCATTGACAATCTTATCTCTATGTCTGCAAATAATAGTGTCCTTTCAAAAATCTACATACATTTAAATGGAAATCTGTAATCAACGCCCACGTACGAATAATAAGTAGGTGTACAATATTATTAAAAAATTTATTCTTTCATCAAAACATTAAATCTGGTTTCTTCAAGAGCAAACTTGAATAAAACGTATGCTTCATTTAATTTGTTTTGTACAGTGTCAATATGAGCGAAAAGTAAACCTCGTACTCGGTTTGTTTTGCCAATTAAATGTAAATATTGTATTGGCAATAAACCGACAGCCATTCGCCGTTGACTACTTAGCGGTTTTGTAATGTTCAAATGAGTTAACAACGCTGTTTATTTTAACAATACAGGAACAGAGTTCAGGTGTCTACTACTTGTTTAGAGTAAACTATTAATGTTTACTTTAAAATGTTTTAGAGAATCATTATTAAACATTTTCGTACTTTGTAGAATAATAATAAACATTGTAAATCACGAATTGAGCACAATTTATTTTAGTTACTTCCGCGGTCACTTAGCGTCCCGAATTCTGACTCTAACCTTGCTAGTAATGACACTAGAATCATTGTCACGCTTTAAATCAACATTAATTGGTTTAAACGTTTATTACCTAGATTTTTTTGTTTCATTAATGCATTTTAGTTAATTTACCTATGTAATAGGCGATATCAATCTCGCAAAATATGTGAAATATAACCTCCACTTTTATGTTAGATGTCGATCTCACTTTTTATTGTTTTGTATTTTATTTGGATTCATTTCGCACTTTTCAGTGTCTTCTCTCAATTACCTTATAGGGAATTCACAAGAATTACAAGATACATATTTAAATTACGTTCATTCAATGGATAATAATGAAATATTATCATAACACGTCTGTACAACTGTTAAAACCGTATACAGAAACATTTTGTCTTGTACCATATCTTCATGTTTTATACATTAAATGTTATTTCAAATTTAACAATTTGTATACAATACATCGCATTGAAGTGATGCTAATTTGACTAGCGATATGGTAAAATCGTATTTCGATTTTTGTCACTTCTTCTTTATCACATAAAAGAAAAAAAAATATGTACTCCAACTGATTCTAAACCATCAAAGATCACCTATTTCCTGGATAAAGAATCTATTATTAATATAATATAATAAAGCGTAAACACACTCTTCTTTGTGGCGTAAGATGTCAACAGTTACAGCATATTTTTTAATAACTTTTTTTAATAAAAACCCCTACACTTACGTCACGCTTTAGGCTATACTTAAACAAATTGGATAAAAACCCCAATGTGGTAAAGAGTCCGTAAGCTGCTGTCAACATCAAGGAAGCAAGATTGCCATGGTAAGGTAATTGGTATTTTGACATTTGCAATTGAGAATTTGACAATAACCAATAACAGCGGATGAAGTCGCACGGGAACAGCTAGTGTAGAATATTTACTTCTACTTTTATTGTCCGTGAGGTTATCGTACTACACTGGCCGTTCCTTCATTGCTACACAAAGGTGACGCGTGCCTTACATTATGATCCCTTCAATCCAGACTTTCTATTGTTAAACATTTACTTCCATCAAAGAATGACCTGAATCAAAGTTGGTCCTTTTGCAATTGGGGGCACACTTTCCTGTTGCAAACAATTAACTCATTGTTTTGTACTAAAACTATCACAGAAATTGGCAGTAAGAACGAGGTAAGAAGAGAGGTAGTGGATAGTAAAAAATATAAACAAGAAAGCCTGTCATGAAGATGTTGATAATGGAAGTACTATGAGCTTTTTTTCTAAGCGAATGTAGAAGTGAGTATATGAAAATATCCTCTTTTACAATATAATTAATCGTATTAATCGAAAGTCAAATGAAAGTGTGAAAGTGATATTCTTAATTCGCGAGATACAAAATTGATAACACGATTTAGCATCCATATTTGTTAATCACATTTCGGTTTTCAATCCAATACTCTTGTTTTGGAAGTAAGTGTATACAAAAAAAAGTCCTTGATATTTTTTTCGGTATATAAAAAGTGAAACTACCAGACCATTACCGATGGATTGATTGATGATAATACTGGTGTTAAACATCATGTGTTGATTTATAATCACAGATAAACATGATATAAAGGATCGTTAAACAAACACAAAATAAACACGTAAAATAAACAAGTAAATCAACCATGTAGCTTATAGAGATTGGATAGGATATAGACTACTACTGCCAGGAACAAGGTGAATAAGAAAGTATCACCTCAGTTATGAGGAACTAATAACTATCGGTTTCTGTCAGATCTAATTTTAGTACCAAGATAACAATAAGTAAATAGCATATAAAACTAACAAAACAGCAATGTTCTGTGCATATTTAGTATCTACGTTTGCTTATCTTGCAACCTTAAACATCTTATACTGTATCATATTCCTTTTCTTATCTTTCCAATTTAAAATCTACCCACTCAACGCTTCTTGTTGTTGCTTATATTTATAGGTAGAGATGGTCACTAATCTTTCCTAGTCCATAAAAAATGTAACTAATAAAAGTTTTAATAGGTTCAGCACCGGCGGGCGAATTCCGTAGCGTCGGCTACTACAGAGAGGTTTGCGCAACGTTCGGTTCGACAGCCACAATAAATCTGAGCTGTCCTCGACCTTGCTGCGCTCGTGCACCCACGGATTACTGAACTGTTACACACGAAGCCGCCATCTTGACGCACCCACGTCAGCCATTTTGTGAATCCGCGAATTGGGACACGCACGTTAATTCTGGCGGCCTTTAATCTTTATAGCCACAAGTTTTAGTTTAAGGTCACATTTTAATTTATTTACTTTTATTGCGACGTAGAAACGAAATTTGCAAATCAATTTATTTGCAAAAGAAAATCGACATTGTGTTATTTAAGCATTAAACGAAAAGATTTCTGACTAATTAATATACAGCTATAATATGTCAATTATAAAACATTTAATTCAAAAGGTAAGTGTACATTGTACAAATAATGTTGTGGACTAAAGAGTTTCCTTCTAGTTCGCATAAGGTAAAAAACAGTTATTCAATAACTCGACATAGCCCGAAGATTTTGCAGCATTCGAATTTGAAGGAAATAGAAGTATAACTTAGCATTTACTTGCTTGCTATTTTACTTCGAATGGATTTGATTTATCTAACAAAAATCTCATACTATTCTGATGTACGGTCAAGGTTGGCTGCCAACGACCAATACAAAAATTGTATGATTCAAAAGTTACTCAATATGTTGGTCCAATATTGTCCAACATAGGTGAGGCGGCATTATTTATACCACTAATCCCGTCATATTCCAATACATACTACACAAATTTGCATTATTTAAATTATAAATTGTAAATTTAAATGGTTTTGGTAATACTTAAAGTATATACTGCGAGTACACGCCTATTGCCTCAGAGAATATTAGTTGTTTATAATCGATCAAGATAATATCTACTGAGGTGCAGCTTCCATCGTGTGTCCAAATTATCTAATCGAATGCTCGTGTTAAATGTTATTGTGCCAAGGCTGTACTGTCCGAACTCTGGGGTGACATTTATAAATATGTAGCATGCATTACCTTTAACACCAACGCAAATGTGTTATGTCCTTAAGCTATACATTCAAATAATAGCCCCATAAGTAGTCTATAGTGGATTTCGCATGTATTGGATTGCCTTACAATGATCAACTTCTTATAGCAAAACTAAATTGCATCAGCTAATTTCGATGCAATTGCAACTGCGGCGTAAATACAATACAGAATAGAGAATCTCCTGAAGTTATTCAAGAGTCAGAACAAAGAAAAAATGGAAACATTTAAAGCAACAGAAGACTTGCAAATTTAAATAACGGACATTTAGCAATAGAAAACCATCATTTATACGATTTTATTTTTGTTTAAGACATCACTCTATATCCTCATAGATGTTACTCCGTTACGTCTTAAGTCAGTGTACTGTTCTTAATGTGTGTACACAGTCGTTTGTTTGAGAACACCAACAGCGACATGCAGCATGCAGTGGGATTAAGTAATTATGTTCAAGTGTAATTAAAGTGATCTTTGTTTAAATAAACAATGTGTAATCAGTTGCGTACTATTACTCATAATTGCAGACCATGCGGCCACATATACTCACGCAGAGCAATTTTAAATCGTAATTATAAATTATGGAGACAGACAATTGGTCTTCAAGATTTTATTAACATCTTGCAGCGGCTGTTTAATTCACTGCTGTGTAAACGCCAATGAACGAGTAATTCTTATTTTTCTACTTAATGTAGACTAATTTTGGCATCATTTAGATTTATATTATAATAAAAGTAGGCAAACGAGCGTGGAGAACATCGAGGTGGCCAACGACGCCCATGGTCATCCGCAACACCAGAGGAACTACAGATGCGATATATAATCATTTAGATATACATCTTAGCTTAAAATATGTCAGAATTTTTTTTTTGTAAAATGAAAATTATTTGTTAACATTTGTGTAAACAACTTATACTCGAAGGTGTCACAAATAATAATGTTCACACTTCACTCCTACAATGCCGTTACAGGGCCGTCTGAATATAAAAAGGGATAGGTTTATCGAAACTATAAAGCCCAAACAAGAGGCCGTCGTTACGCTCATGACACTATAAAAGTCATAAACGCCCACGCGTTAATTAAAGCCTTCTTTCGTGAGTTATCGCGTATACCCTTCAATTGTACATGTAACAATAATAGCGTTCAACGCTTGCGTAACCGTCGAAAGCGGACCTGTTCAGTTATACGATTGATTTTATCGATATTACGTTTGGGAAAGGACAAAAAGTTGTCCGTAGAGTATGCAGAAAGTTGTCGCCCCAAACGGGAGGCGGCGCATTCGCTTTCGGACACCGAATACTGAAGATATTGTACTCTCTCAGTCTCCTGACCTTGGAGTTGCAAAAACTAAATTCAATCACGTGACGCAAAAAAATCGCAACAATTTGAAGCGATTTGATCTAGTGAAAGTTAATAAGATTCCGTAAAATAAATGCGCATACATTTCTCACACTTATCGGCGTGAAAGATAAATTAGAATTTATTAGTTTTCATTGTGCACACAAAGAGATTCATAACAGTCGCTAGATAGTGCCCCAGTAATGTTAAATAAGCAGAAGTCATTTCGCAATTGAGATATGACATTACGAGTATGCAAAACGAACACTCGAAGCAGGCGCTAACTATAAAAGGTTAAATTTATGCGACTACAGTGTGAATGAAATTGAAAGCGATGTAGGTTATTCGTTTAAGATAATAGTAAAAATTTATTTCATTTACGATATTACGTCGTGTCTTTTTCGATCGCCAAGATTTCTCAAGCATAAAATACATCGGCCGAATCGTCCAATTAACAATTAACGGCTTCACACAGGTGTTCTATAAATTCAAATTGCTTTAAGTGGTGCAGTTATTATTCCACAACTTTTCACACAACATCGTCGGTAGATTTCACATGGAAACTTTGACGATAAAGATCGATTTAATCAATTACTTGGACCATAAAATCTCACGGGTCGACGACCCGACTCTTTGGTAATAATGCGATCCCCGTAATGGAATAAAGAAAACGCCTAGAGCCTTTTAACTGATGGCATTACAAATATACATTCGTAACTTTTACTTACGTAACCTCGTTTTCAATTATCTAGTTATAATAGGCAAATCTTTTATATTCCATCAGCCTTCGCGCATATTGTGACGTCAACGTACAGACTGCTACTAAGAAACTAATCATCATACAATATGTCTATCTGTCAAGTAGAGAATGAAAAAAATTGCCGAATAATATTTGCATTTAAATAAACATTTAGACAGTTGCGCTACTGACAAATAATTCTTAACCACCGCACGAACAGTGAATAGATTACCACTGCCTCTAATTATAAATCATCATACGTAATAATATTATTTTATACAGGATGTTGAAATGTAAATTCTGCTTATTGTCGACACCACATATTATCATCTCGCTAATGTTACGGCTCGACAATGTTAGTATTTCACAGTGGGTGAGGCAGAAAGAGTATTTTTCACCTTTAGATCAATGTGACGATGACTGCAAGAGACAACAACACTCCATATTTAATTCCGAGCTCCAAAGCTTCAAGCTTCCATATTTTCCGTTAAACTTTAAGGTTAGACTGTTACTGTCCTAGTTGGCCGTGTTACTTGAACTTACGTGAACGTAATGTAAGTTAACGTAATGTTGCAGTGTAACATTCTTGTGCGTTTCGTACGTACTTTCGTCGCCCCGTTAACCCTGTTATCTCCATTGCGGTGTGCCCACACAGAACCGTTACATATGACTCGTATGCAATCGGAACGACCATCTCTAATCTTATTGCCCGTTTACGATGGTCCGCACGTTGTTTTGTACAATATGATCCAGTTAAAAGATCATCGGATCGAATAGAGATCGTCAAAGAACATAAGGACCGACAAGAAATGGTATACGAATATTGACTTGATGTTTTAGACATTTTAGCTATTTTATTGGATTTTTTCGTCAAAGAATTCATTTTCAATAATAAAGATTTTATCATTAAGTTTTGGAATAAGTCAATAACATTTCTAAAGCCAAATAATGATAGAATCAAATATGAAACAAGTAACTAAAAAAAGCACAGTTCTTAGATGTGCTAACTAGAGATGTAATATTTCTTCAAAGAACACTACTTAGATGTACAAGTGTGATAAGCTAAACACAGTAATGTCAATATATTTTACTTTAACATGTAATTCTTGAACTTGGATGACGCTAAATATTTTGTCTGAAATCAGCTACCATTTCTTTAAACATAAACCTATATCTGCTGAAAATTTACCAATATCAATACATTATTAATGAAAATGAATAATATATTAGAGTACAAAATCAAAAAATTCTAAGAAACTACAATAACGTTGCGATTGTTTCCGTATGTTTATTATAAAACATCACAATAATCCGTTTCATAATCCAACACGCTCACGCGCTGCAAACCACAACATATCATAATGTATAATAAAATATATAATTAACTTTGTTTTTTCCGCGACAACGTCCTTGTAGAGTTTATAAATTTAAAACAATAATTCTCAAAGTGATCCAAGGGACCCCCATGTGTCCACAAGCGCTCCGTCAAAGGTGCACCGTCGCGAAAAACTAAATTAAAATACGTGACCCTAAAGAATTTCTGTATTGATACACACTAATTGCTCACACTTGAATCCGTTCGTAAGTGAACTATCTACTTTCTTATAAATTAATATTTCGCGAAATAATTTGAGCTCTAATCCAAAGGGCGCGGTTTACCTTATAACCTCTCAGCATCTCTCCGCCGACAACCATTAACATGGAGGTCCACAGAAAAGTCTTTTATAGTGCTGTAATAATAAAACCCCATAAGCTAGATATTAAGTGACTACGCGTAGCGATTCGCAACTTCTTTGTATATTTTATTATAACAGAAGGGGCAAAAGTGCAGCGGGAACATCGAGATGTTCATCGACGCCAATAGACATCTGCAATACCAGAGGAACTGCAGATGCGTTGCCGGCCTTTAGCTTATAAAAGATGAGTATGTCGAGTAAAACATGAAAATAAATAAACAAACCTCATTAATTCTTACATAATACAACGTGTAATTGGAGTTTTCTAATTTCCTGTGACCAGAACATATGTTAGAACTTAGTTTGCCGTTGCGCACTATGAATCGCTAACTGCTTATTACATAAACTCGTTGATATATAATTGGCAACATTATAAGCCAATAAGTAATAGATCAATTGAGAAAATTAACACTTCAATATCTTATACAGGATGTGTGACATATCACATTTAATTTTAATAAAGATAAGCGTTTGTTACTTTATTATCATGACAGGGAAGGTAGGATTAAGAGTGTTGTCATACATTTAAAATTATATTTGGATATTGCAACTGGAAATGTACGAATCTCTATGAAAGTTAGCCCTTACAAAATACTAAATACAAACCTACAGGAGTAAATATTACAACAATAATTTGTCCACGATAAAAAAGTGTTTAAAAAAAACAGTAATAGATACTCAGCAATAAAAACATTGTTACTTGTTAGAACATCCTGTGCATATATTTTGTATTACCTAATGGATAATTTAATAAAATCGTATTTTATATATCACATCTTACTAGGGGCTTTAGTGTTAACGTACAGATAGATTAAGATTACATAAAAATCAAAAGTTATGAAGAATAATTTCGAGGCTTTCAAACCCCATTTCGATTTTTTAGTATTGTTTGGTTGTTATAAAATTATTTCACCAACATCCAAAAGGCAGGAATCGTTACATGTCTTCTATAGAATGTTTGTGGCAGCATACTTTTTTATATTCTGTATTCAACATCTCATACGTCTTTACCAAGTAAGTTCTTTTCTTGTTTAAAATCTTGTAAGACACTAAACTCAACTAGTGTTGGTGGTGGTCTACTCGCACATCTTAACTTTAGGTTTCTTCTGTCAAAACTTGTTAAAAAGTGTTTTTTTTTTTGTTTCAGATCCAAGACAATGTCTCCGAATTAGTTGATACCCTGTACGTCTTGTTAACACTTTTCAATTCACTCGGCAAACTGGCCATCTTTAATGTTCGAAGGAATCGAATAGAACAAATTGCTGAAGTTATAAAAGGTATTAGAGATTAATCATGATAAATTATCAAACTAATTAAAATATTTGTATATAATTGCGATATTCATATAACTAATTCTCTTATAAAAAAGAGACAATACAAGTTGAAGTAGTGCTTTAGGAGGTTAGAGTGGACAATGTCATTTTGTCGTTCCTCTCTTAAAAGTTTATAAGCCAATCGATTTAATAATAAAAAAAAGTTTATTGAAATATTACAGGACCAGTATTTGCACCTAATAATAAACAACACGAGGATCTAATTTTGCGCAATGCTAGAGAGATGAAGCGATTGTTCCGAGCCTACCAGGCTTTTGTCATCTTTGGCTCTATCATGTGGATGACATACCCACTGATGACTCGCTTTTTAGGAGAAGAAGTTCGCTTTGCCATGTACTGGCCATTCAGTACTGATAGACTTCCAGTGTAAGTAACCATAGACGTTATTCGTCTATGATGGGCAATGGTTAATACCTTAACAAATGAAGGTAACCAAAGAAATAATGTTATTCGTTGATTAAGAAGGTTGCTTTAAAATATTTGACTTGCGTAGATGTTCTGCCATAGAAGGAATTAATATTAGACGAAGAGAGAAATACGATTCAACACCATTGGAGAGACGGGACTTAGTAAAAGTATAACTATATTTATATATCTATCTCCTTTGATGTCTATATGGTCTACATCGGCGATAGGTCTGTGTCGCCTATACAGTGCAATAGGGAGAAGGCCTAGGGCGCTGGACAAAAAGGGCGCTATAGGTCCTTTACTTTGTAAACAAGGAGATAGAATACAACCCAGGGCATTGGTATTGTTAAAACCGGCACTGAACATGGAATTAATTTAATCAAGACGACTTGTTTAAGGTAAAGTAACGCCAGTTTAATATTGAAATAATAAATTAAAACATCTTGTTCAGGTTTTTATTCGCGGTTGCATACATTGCGTTCATGGTGCAATGGGTATCATTATCAACGGCGGCTATGGACTGCATTGCGGTCGGCTTCTATATGCAAGCACAACTGCAATTGCAAATGTTAAGATACAATTTCATGCATATAGCGGATACAGAAGACGAGGTCTCTGACAATGAAATTAACTTTAAAGTAAAAATATACAAAGATGTGGAGATTTCACGAATGGAGAATTTATTCCACAAACGATTGGTCATGTGCATTAAACGTCAACAACTGATTGTATGGTAAGAAGGTGTTTTTGTGACGGCATAAATATTACTCAAGATTGTGGCACATCGTCGTTGACTTAACTTAGGACTGATGATTTTTAAGTAGTCACTAAAATTAAAATTATCGCTCTTAAGATTAAGTTTTTTAGCCATCCTTTAATTACTTAAATATCTACGTGTAGGCAAGTGTGGCCGTATCTTTATGAGTGATTTCAACCAGGTTGTCTTAACTGAATTATCTTAATTAAATCTTTATAGTATTTCTAATAGAACATTTGTTTAAGTTCGTTTTAAAAATGTTGACCGACTTCCCAAAAGAATGAGGTACTCAATTCGTGTGTTCTTTTTCTATACGCAGGCTAGTAGACGAAATTGAATCGGTATTTGGATCATCAATGGTTCTGCAATTCTTAGTCATGGCTTGGATTATCTGTATGACTGTTTACAAGATGATTGGCGTAAGTTCCTCATAAGTATTTTTTTATATAATAAGGTGGTACATGAGTGGCCGCTTCACCTTAGTCCACCAAAATGGCGAAACAATCGTTGTCCAGAGACATCCCCAATGGCAGATGCATTACCTATCCGCAATCGAAGGTGGCGACCGCGAAGAGAATATTTCCCCTTCCTATGCGTCTCCTTTGCCGTTAAATCCTCTTTTTTTAGACTAAAATGACTAAAATTAGACCTACGGTACGCACGCTCTTCAGACGAAAAGCGGAAATGCACCAATTTTACGCCTGTCTTCTGTGTTGTCGTGGTATTGCATCGGGCGCGCTGACCCATACGTGTTAATAATTTTAAAAAAGGCTCTACCACTATTAATCCGTAGTCATCGTATTAAATCTTAATCGCATTAGTATAGATAGTACAATAAAGTTAATTTTCAGTTGAATGTGATGTCAGCGGAGTTTGTGACAATGATTGTCTATTTGACCGTGATGTTACTACAATTATTTATCTTTTGCTACTACGGAACACAGCTTAAAGATGAGGTAAGAAATTGTGCCAGCGCCTGGTTACATGCCTAAGAATTTTACCTACCATTTAGTTGATTTTATGCTTAGTTCATTAGGAGTGGTTACGGTAAATGCCATAAAGAAATTGCATTAGCAGCAATGTTAGATATTATTTCATACCTCCACAGAGCGAGTGCTTAAATCAATCGATCTACGAATCCGATTGGCCGGCCGTATCGCCTCGGCTGCGTCGGCCGCTGCTCATCATGATGGAGCGCTGCTACCGGCCCATCGCACCTTGCATCGCCTACATCGTGCCCATGTCACTTGATACTTTTATATCTGTAAGAAATATTTGATGATGAAATATTGACTAAATATCGTACAAATATAGTGCGATTGCCCATTGTCTCGCAGCCCATTCAATTGTTTAGTTGCACAACTAAAAATCGAGCAGTGTGCATCCATATAAGTTCATAGGCATCAAAGCGCAATTAAACAGTTGTACGATAGTATAGTCAGAGGTGTGCGAGCACTGAAAGTCACCTTTGCTACCACTAATCTACATCTGTCTTTAGATAAGAGTGGACAAATAAAGGAAGTAGAGTTCAATGTAGCCGTGGCTCTCTTCGGCTTATGTATCCCTGTAGGAACTTTGATTACTACATTACTTACCGTGACTAAAAATAAAGACAGATTTTTGACAAATCATGGTTATCTAAACATTATTTGGCTTGCGAAATTTGATCTTGACCAATAAATAAAGTACTTGTACTGAAAGCTGTGTAGATAGCTTCATATTTGTAGTGATATATATTTGTGAATTTACTTACATTTTTTGGGTGTCATACAGCCACAGAATTTTGTAGAAGGAATTCTTTTTTTAGTCATTTAAACATATGCACTATTCCCTTTCACAGGTGGTGAAATTCTCATATTCGTTGTACACATTTCTGGATCGATAAGCTGATACTGAAAATAAATATCATTATTACTACACACAGATATTCAAGGATTAAGTAAATAATTTTAAAACGGATGGAATGGTGAAACTACGCAGGAACTTGTGATCTTAAGTAATTATTCGTTACGGTACAAGGTGGAAAGTAACAATTGAATTACCAAGATTTTTCTACATTTTGTAACTCATCACAAAGTTTTAGTTACATGTGACAATGTAAAAGATGTTTTTACATACAGTTTAAAATCGATTATATCTTGAATGTAACAAATTGATATAGAAATAAATGACATTTGAATGAATTGTACTAATTTTTTAGCATTATACAATTTATTAATAATAGTTTACATACTTAACAAAAATAAGATAACATTTTACCGCCTACATTATTAACATATCTAAAACATATGTACATATCTTACTCTCATTGCTGGAATAGAGAATGCGACCAATGAACCAATATGTTTGTAGACCACTGTGCCAGACATTAGACATTTAAGAGTAACATTGTAACAGTCGTTCTAAATACTTTTACATTGTTTTTGTGTCTCTCTGAATAATAGCAATACTTGAGCTGAATAATAAGCAGCGAAGTTTCTGACTGCCTACAAAATATAGCATCACTCGTATACGCTTCATGTTGCAACGAAATCGTGATAATCAATCAAAATAAAACCTTTCCGAACACACATCGCTTTACCACTCAAACTATTATAATATTACCAACTTAATTTTTACGATTGATAGATAAATGATATTAAAATTGGTAAACACGTTTCAATGCTCTGGTTTTCGTTAATAAAAATGTATTCTTTAGTAAATCTGTTTTAATCAATAGCACAAAAGGACTAAAGAAATATTTGGTGGAGATGTCAATAAGTTCATTATCAGTAAATAGAATTTGTGCAGTGACGTCGTAATAGTCGTTTTTCTCATATATATCAATATAACTTGCCCGGAATTTCTCTCCTTAATCTATGAACCGACTGCTACAACTTCCAAGAATAGCATCGTTCATTCGAACGCTAAAGTTGTCATACGTCAGTTTTAATTAACAACAACCGGATCCTTTCAGCGACGCTATCTGCGACATTGCAATGGAAATCTTAAGAGCTTCACTAGCAAAAAGTTGCTCTTACAATTATTACGGCACCTGCCGAAACCGCACGCCGGTTCCGACGCCATTCATACTGGCAGGGG
>NW_013527693.1:2750408-2776493 GCF_000836215.1 Papilio polytes
TAGACCATTGTATCGATAGACTTTCGGTCGACTCCGCCTCGTAACGAATGAAAGAATGAAAGCAGAATTTTCTTTTGTGCCTAATGAGATGGCCAGTGTGCACAAACATCGTGGGAGTCAAATGATGCAATACGATGTCTAAGTATCTTGTCGATGTATTCTTGTTTACCAACATTAATTGACAGTAGATAGAGTATTGATAAATATTTATGGGCTCTACATTATCAACATTTTAAAGTGTAGACTCTAGTAGGCATTGTATTGTACCAATATTTACTACTACAGAAGTGTGCAATATGCGTAGCAGATAATGTCATCATAGTTCAATTCGAATAAGCAATTCGCTTCCTTTCTAGCGCTAACAGCAAGAATTGGTATCAATTGCCTACGTCCGCGATAGCATCCGATTATGACGTATAGATATAATCAAGAAGATAGTGAATTGCTCATACTAACCTACTTCGATTACTTAATGTTAAATTGTATTGTCGTTAAACATTTACTATGTAAGTTTTGATTTATAATTCATCATCATATATAGAGGCATATTTTCTTTCTCATATAATTTATGAAGCTTTAAAAGTGTTACAGTTGTTTGGAGTTTTGAGATGAAATGAAAATATCTTCGACCTTGACTAGCATAGACATTTTTCAATGTATAAATAGCATTTTTGTATGATTTAAGCTGTATTCCACTAATGGAAATGGGTACTATTTACATTAAAAACCTTTGTGTATATCAAATAATTTTATCTTTTATATGCAATGTTAATGAAAAATGAGAGAGTAATTGATTACTTGAAATAATTGTAGCACATTACATAACACATTAATAAGAATATTAACAGCTATTACACGCGTTCAATCAGCCTACGAGGTTACGTAAAATATCGTAACTTTCTTCGCACACGTTAGTCATTTTGTGTTTTTAATATTATTCACGTTAATGAAGTACGGACATTTTTACTTTCACATGCATACTAAAATATATTTTTTCTTGCGTTACTGACGGTTAATTCATAATTATTACATGAAACTTGTTTCTTAATTCATTTAGACGCTATTTAATTATTCTTGATAATTATTTTATTACATCTAATTTATGATTATCAACAGTATTTAGATAATATCATTACTTTTACAAACAAGTTATTAAAAAGTATAATTATTCCTAGCGTAGATATTAATTTGCAAATAAATAAATCTTAAATCGTTGCATAATAAACCCACACATAGTTACTTTAGTAAACTTGGCGACTATAAAAATGTATACAGCCTTGAAATTTATGAATCACATACGAACATAGAGAACGTTTAGAAAAACGTACACATATAAAATAAGTATAAAATAATTACAATGATGTAACGGTCTATTGAACACAAAGCCATAGCCGGTCAACTTGTATGCTATCAAACCGGACTCATAAGTAACTAAAAATGGACTAGTAAACTTAATGAGAATCTTAAATCTATACTATTATAATAAAGCGTAAACACACACTTCTTTGTTGCCTAAGATGTCAGCAATTATAGCATATTTTTGAATAATTCTTTTTTTTATAAAAATCCCTACACCTACGCCACACTTTAGGCTATATATTTCCACGCCATTAAACTTAGGGGGTAAATGTTTTGGCTAAAAACCCTAATGTGGGAAAGAGACCATAAGATGCTGCCAACATCAAGGAAGCAAGATTGCCAAGTTTTGTCATGTCATGTCATTTTTACATTTGCAATTGATAATTTGACACATGAAAACAATTTAATACTTTTTTTGCTGATGAAATCGCACGGGAACAGCTAGTCTACAATCAGCGGTATTTCCTAGTACGAAAGGTTCTTCAAAAAGCGAACGTATCTCTTTCTCAAAGGCAGGCAATTCATCTGCAGTTCTTCTGATTATGCGGATGTCCATGGGACATGACCAGCTAGGTGTTCCCGGAGCTTATTTCCCCCGTTTCTTATAAATAAAAATCATATTAACAAGACTAAGGCTTGGTGTTTCTTGCACTCAGAAACCAAACAAAACTTACAACACACTTAAGTTACAAGAAAAAACGGATAAAGACCATTATCCTCGTAGTTTTAGATAATCTGTGGTAGTTAGCACCTACTGTTATGTTATAAGAGCTTACGAAGATTGTGTACCTTGTTATCTTTAATATGAATGAGGTGTAGTTAGTCTGTGTAAAGTCAGCTTAAGTGAAAAGATAAGGCGTCTTATACCAACAATAACATAGTGCGTTGACCTGTGGCCGCAGCGCCGGCGTTACTGATTGATAACGCGAGGTAAATGGGCCGTGCTGTCAGCCCGAACCATAACAATACCCCACCGATACATACTATTCAATTCGCTAATGCCCCTTTAATTGGTTGAGTGATTCGAAAGTATCCGGTATAAATTGTTTGAATGTACCGATTGAAATTAAAACATGGAAACCGTGAATAAACAGGACGTAAGGATGAGATGCGATAAAAAAGTTGGAAACAAAGAGTAGACCGAGATGAACGATAGAAGGATTTAATAGACGAGGCTAGGGTCCAGTTCGAGTACTTTTTACAATTCAGGATTTTCTAAACACTAACATACATTGGTACTTCGTATTTATTCGCAGATGTACTATAGATTTATTTATTAAGAATTCCTTCTATCCAATCTTAAGTTCATCGCTACGAAATTCCAAAATTCCATACACACCATCTTGACTAAAATATTCAACTGCGAGTTTTTCGCGTGATTCACGCATTTCTTGGAGTTTGCGTGTTTCTTTGAATTAACTATCTCCAGCGGTATTTTCTAACTTATACGAGTTAGGAACGATTTATTATCATGCTTCTAACCGTACATTTCCACTGTCTAAACATTGTTTTAAAGACCTTCAACAATGGAAACCTTCTTGAACGGGTATCGATGGATGATCTGCTTATGTCGTTCAATATTTTTAAAGTAATTACATTGTATTTATTGACACGGACCCACACAATGATATACTCAATGCTTATTATGATTGGACAATGAAAAGACGAAAACAAAAACGCATTCCATACAATGTAAACTTACTACCGAAGCATAAATATAACATGCATAAACGATTAACCCCAAACAAGTCGGTCAAAGATATTATCTTGTTTTACGATAATAAAGTCGAGAAAATTAGCTAATGGTCTCGCATCATTCCAAATTAATTGACAGTTACTTAATTGTAATAAAAATTACTGCACTTAAGTGACAATTTAGATAGTAATAAAAACAATTACTTAACGATTATGAACATATAAATTGGTTTTTAATAATCATAACACAGAGCGTATGTATGACAAAAACTCAATGAGCAATAGGTGAGTAGTCCGCAATGAATCGGCGGAAGTTGCCAGGACGAAG
This sequence comes from Papilio polytes, assembly GCF_000836215.1. Taxonomy (NCBI): domain Eukaryota; kingdom Metazoa; phylum Arthropoda; class Insecta; order Lepidoptera; family Papilionidae; genus Papilio; species Papilio polytes. The sequence continues at coordinate 2,753,791 of NW_013527693.1, forward strand.
CGATATTGAGCGAGGCGCGTTTTGTAGGGAGTCACACTAACGCGCCATTTCATGTGTAAATATCCTCCAAGTTATGATTTCTTTAAAACTATTTCCTATTAGATATTTGTAAAAAAAAGTAAGTAAAAGGTGCATTTGTTTTGTAGTTTTCACTTCCTTTGGCAATAAAATAAGTAATTGTAATTGTTAGATTCGAAAAAGCATAGGTAATTGTTCTTTAGTTTTTATGTGGTCAGCCAATATTCCGTACATCTGTTACCTACACGGTGAAAGATTAGTAAAAGAGTCTAACAGCTGTTCCAGCTTCCTTTACCTGAGTGAGGGTCCATGAATTGTTTTGTAAGACACTTCGCAGGTAGATGAAAGTGACCTTTTGAGACGTCATTTATCTGTAAGCAAAACAAAAATTTCTTGAAATTATATGCAACACATTATTGGCGTCAGCAGTTAGTTTACTATGTTTTAGTATTTTTGTCACAATCAAACTAATAAGATAATTGATTCACCTTATTTAAAGTTAATAAATTATTTGGTTTCGGGATAAATTTTCCGCAACAACCACTTACTTTTTGCGTTAACGAAATGTTAATTTCTGGTTTGAAAATTGTAAAGAATTCCAACAATGCGAGGCACGGTGCACATTTATCCTTGGACCAAAATAGAAAGGACATCCGTTTGAACTGCAAATAAAGGTATTGTGAAACACTACATAGGAATACTAGTCGTATTCAAACTGTCTAATATTATTTACCCAGTACAAATAAAACGACAACACAATAAATGACGCTAAATATTTCACCCTATAATGAAACTGCAAACTGAAATTGATGTCTTATTTAATACTAATAATTGTTCAATTTCAATAAAAGCTCTAAATTAGAACACGGAGTATTGTGGAATAGATATTTCCGGTTCTGCATCATTTGTTCTCAAGGTCCCTACCCGCACCGCGTTTCCGGTTCATACATTGAAGTAGCGGTAGGTTGGTAAACAACAAATATCGACAAATCAAAATCAAAAGCAAAACATGTCGTAAACTATAACAAGGAATACAAATACATCATTAACTTTGGCTCCTAATCTCCCTTGTTAACTCTTGCCAAATATTATTATGTTGCTAAAATAATAGCCAATTACCTCGAAAATTGTTTAACACGAGGTCAGATGGTTCGACGAAACCCTTCCCGGTTCACGACTCGTGGACGATACACTATGATCAAGTTGTCGCATTAACACTTCACTTTCCCCCACAACCCAGAATCTCAAGCATTTACTCATCTGCCGGCAAAGTGGCCGTAATTACAGGGGTGGCTGCAAAAGTCCCTACTACTATCCACAATGATATGGAGAAACGTAGTACGTAGCCATCGGTAAACCTCCGATGGATCACTTTCACGAAAATTGAATGAAAGTGTGTCGTGTGAAAATGGATTTTGTTGAAAATACAGAATTCGCTGAGATTTCTGAAGGCGAATGGAGCGCGTGCTTTCTTCAGTCGTTTGATTACAGCCAGCTGCTTGTTTGTTATAACATTCGCGCACGCCGCGTTCCAGTAGACTCGTTCTTTCGTAGTCCGTATCAATGATCGCTGAAGTGAACGCAGGCGAGAGCATTATCGGTATGTCTCGTTATACGAGTTTACTTGGGGATGTAAACCAATGCGTATAGTATACATTCCTTGACAAAATTATCCACAGTGTTTATCAGTGCCAATGAGATTTTTTTCATTTCACCTTCAAAATGCTCAAAGTACAGAGTATCAAAACCTTGCCATGTAGATCTTCTATTGAGAATCTGTAAAAAAAAACACGTTAATTTGAAGTTTATTTATATCAGTTTCTTTTTGATCTTGTCAAATGAATGGAAAAGGTACTTGAATATAAAACCCCCTGTTATTTTTCGTAACATTAAGTTCGAAGCAATGGGCAATGGGATCGTGAGCGCGCCAAGCTTTGAAATAAAATAAAATGAACGTAATGTAATAATGAAAATGAGTTGCGATGCGAAGCGGGAACGGGAAGGCGGCGAGCGGGGCAGTTGGATCGGTCCCCTCTACCCGCGTGCCGGCGCCGCTCCACACCCGCTCGACCCGACCCCGCACCGCCGCCGTCGAGCGAGAGGCGACAGCTAGCCAGCTGCGCGTTCGTCTTGCTTACTTGTGTTTTTCGGATATTGTTGTGCGATTGACGTTCCTTTCTTATTTTCTCTAGTTTTATAAACATAACAAAGACAAGGTTAAATGCGCGAGTGCAAAATAATTTACAAATGCCATTGTTAAATTATATGAATAGAGGCATAATCATTCGGACGTTTCCAGTGTCGTTATTCATAGTGTGTTACTTGGATACCAGTGCCTTTTGTCTGTCCTGTGAATAAAACGAGATTGGTGCTATTTTTGTACGTTCCTGTAAAATTATTAGAAGTAGACTTAGCAGTGTGATTAGTGATTGTTGTCTTAGCCGGTTTCCGTTAAGGAAACTTTCGAAACGTGCATAAAACAGTGGGTAATGCTTTCCTAGCGAATGCGGGCCCTGCCTGCACGCATTCCACAGGGAGGCAAGTGCCGGCATTAAGCATTTTACGGTGAGTAAAGCGCGCTCAAGTTCATCGTACTTTGACCTAAAACTATGTCAACGATAGCTTGACCAGTTCACTATAGGTGTCCAGAATCAAGTGTCAGATGTCAAGCAAAGTGATGTTTATCTTTTGTGAAATTCCCAGAGTCGTACACTTCGATGGCTATAACGGTTAGCGAGCCTTGTTGCTACTTTATTTTTAAGTAAATTACATATATTGTTTATTGAGAATTTTACGGAACTGTAGGATGTGAACAGTTGGTTTGATTGTGTAATATCTTTAATGACCTATTTATTTTTCAACATTTATTGAAGAGTAACTTTGTTGGATTAATAGTAAAAATAGAGCTCCAATCAATTGCGTGATACAAAATAGTATTTTGATAGAATGAGTTGAAGAAATAATGCCCACATTTACAATAACTGGTCATAATTTAATGGACAATACAGTGAGAAATCTGAAATATAGATTTTCATTTAAAAAGATTAAGGAACACTATTTGTGTTAATAGATGTAAATTTTAATTATACTTGACATAAAAATAATAAAAGTAATGGCAGCATCCAATACCTAAATATTTAATTCATTAAAACATCAATTACAGATTATAAAGCATATTACATAACCACCAAGAAATAGAACCAAGGTTTAACTTACTTTGGAAGACATTTACTTTTTGTTTTAATTATTAAGACACCATTGAATATTGCTCACTAATGCCATATATTACTAATGCCAAATTTACTATAGTAATTAGCAACATTTTACAACTTTGGACATAAGAATTGTAAAATATTAGTATGACCGTGGCTTAACTGGATAAATAGATAGCAGAAGAAAAATTTAGACATGATTACTCACAGGAAAGTTAATAAACTACTTTTTTTATTTAGATAAATCAAAATTTTATAAAACAGACATCAAAAGAAAAGGCACTACAAATTAATAAAATAATATCATGAATAATCATCATAATCAACTTACCCTTATCCCTTATGGAGGATCGGCACAGTATGTGCTGCTCTTCCATACATCTCTATCAGCCATCATATCTGAATCTAATCCTTTCTTCAGCATATCTCTTTCACACAATCCATCCATACTTTCTTCGGTCTTCCTCTTCCTTTGTAGCGATCCACATTCATTCTTAATACTTTCTGGTTTATGTCCCCATCAATATCATGAATGATCAAATAATAGAAAACTCTCTTCTCTTTTATTTTATGTCTATGTTATAAACACACAGTTACTTTTTTTTTCTTAAAAATATTATTTATGGTAACAGTTTTGGGATTACATTGTTAATTTAAAATGAAAATAAATTGTTATAACAACATAACAACTGTAACATTTGAAAAGTTTAACTGTTACAATTTGTTAACATAATATTCTTTTTTTATTGTTAGGCCAGTTGCAGCTTAATTTGTATAAAAATAGACACCCTTCCTCGTATGTGGCCCATTTTAGTGATCCATTAAAAGCATTCATAAAAGCTTGTCAGATAAAAAGTATCAAAATATTTAGTTTCTCAACCTTGTGTGTAAAACATTTAGTAAAATACAAATCTTTTTATCTTTTGAAGTTGAGGATAACATGTTTTTTATAATGTGGGCTTACACTGTCTGAACGCTTAAAAATATATAGTGAATTGTAGAGAATAAAAAAACATTAAAGAAAATATACAGAGATACTTAGTTTCAGAGATAAATTAGAAAAATTTCATATTTTTATTGTTGTACAATTTTGAACAAAACCATAACATATCTATGCAATTTTAAATACACTTAAATGTGGCTTATGAATATATAGAAATTTTAATATTGTATTAAGATTTTGTTTTATTGAAATTTTGTAATTTTTATTCTGCTCTAGTTTAAATATTGTAGTGAATTTGGAACACATAGGTTTGAATAAGGGTTTAACTTTTTTACATGATAGAGTATTCGTAACAATTTGGAAGTTTGTATTGATTTTAAATTAGCCTTTATTACTTACTAGCTATAATCAAATTTTGTACAATGGCATTCAATATTCAGACCATTCCAATTAGGTTTCATTTTTTATGACATAACTTTTTTTCGCCCGCGACTCCGTCCGCGTGGATTAAAACAAATGTGAGTAGCCTATGTGGTCTTCCAGACTATCCTCTACATCTATACCAAATTTCATCGAGATCCGTTCAGCCATTTAGGCTACAAACTCTAACAAACATCCATCCATCTAAACTTTCGCATTTATAATTTTGGTATTAGTATGATTGAATGACTGTTTTATTATTATTTAAATATGACATTGGATTTTAAGATAACCTTGAGATAAATTTAAAAAAAATTATATGGCTTCATAGCTTCACAAGGAAGCCACCTTATATGTGTAAGCTAAAGGTCATTAGGATGAGCAAAAATAGAAATAAAAACAGGTTCCAAACAAGTTTTATGAGCAAATACAAATAGTATATAGAAGTGTGAGTTATGTGTTGATAGTTTTTTTTTAATTAGTCAGCTACTAATTGTATTACTGCCATTTTCCACTGTCAAAATACTTGTTCAAAAATACACTGTTACCTCTGTTTTTGAGTATGAGAGGAATAACAATGTATTATTGTTCTGATTTACAATAATTTGGAACACAAAGTTTAATACATTATGTTTTTGTAGGGAGGCGAACGGTACGGGTGGCGGGGTCGGCAGCGGAGGGCTGCTGACCATGAACGCCACCCAGGTCCAATGCGAGCCCCACGACTCTGTCGTGCTCATCAAATGTAAGTACTTTACCGTAACTACAGTACAAACCACTCAATACCATCCAGTTTGATAAAATCCTCAAGAAGGTGGGAGAGCCGTATATTGGGAGAACATGTTATTGATTGGTAGTCCCGAAATTAATAATTTTTATCCTTAGTATCCGGCATGTGGAGTCTTCTAATTTCACACGTTTGCTATTTCTGTGCCTCCTTTCTCATTTTTTTCTTCTACTCCACCGCTTCCGCTGTGCAGGATAAAGCAAAAAATCTCAAGTCGTCAGTATCGACAGATGGTTTTATAAACAACGCACTAACCCAACCCACAAACCTTTTGACGAGAGTGGCGCTTCTAAATTTTTTATGTGCACGCCGAGAAGCATATATCCCTTACAATTTAAAATAGGCAATAAGTTTGAAATTTTACTTTGTTCTACAAACTCCCAGTTATTACGATGGTATTTAATTTTTATCTTTTACTAATGAAGAAAACATAATATTAATGTTCTTGACCGTGAGATAAAAACAGTTCCTGTGGTTACTCTATGTCATTAATTAGACATTCTAACTTCCGTCCTCGTAATTTTTTATTTACTTCGTCACGATGTTTTAATTTCTACTGGAGAATTCAAATTTAATTCGTGTAAACGAAAATGGTGAGTTGCCTAACCCTGAGCGTAATGTAAGCAACAACGAACGCGTCAAAACATTTTGTATAATGGGTAAATTGAGAAAGCCTAGTCAAGGCCTGCGGCGGGCTGCAACGTCACCGGGGCAAAGTACCAGCCTCTGAGATCGCCAACACGATTGTGCATTGTTTCGATTAGGACATTTCCCTACCATTACTATTTTCAATAGCGAGTCCAAAGGTTACTGCTGATTTGCTTTTCGAAATTTTCGTATTCCTATGGACTTTACCATATTGATAAATGTCAATTGTGTATTTCCACTATCTTTAGTTACTTCATTATAGCTCATAGGTTAGACTAAATTTCGTGTATTTAAGATGATGTTATTGTAAACAATCTGGCTACTGGTGATGTTATGAATATGCGTTGAGTGTGAACACTGAAAAAGGTTAAACATGATAGGAGAGTCGTGTGATCAGTAAGAAAACGACGCGGTTAAAAGTGTGTGGTGATTTGTGGTGATAGCATAATTTGAATGGATTTAAAAGACTAATATGGAAGAAACGGTAAAGCTTTTTGACCATGGAAGTGATTCGACTTCTGCATTCCACCCAGAATATAACGGACGTAAGTTTTTTTCTTAAGAGTCAATAGACAGTTAATTTCTATTTAAATTGCGTTATTAAAATAGTAGACTAGTGTTCAAACTCCTTTGCGCCAATAGAATGGATTGAATTCTGCGTTAGTACGATTGTACGGTGTATTTTTGGATTACTCTCCAGCACTGCGTCAACGGTAATCAATTTGCTCCCGCTAATACTGCGTAATACAAACATCTGCCTGAAGTAATGTCTCGTACAAACATGCATGTTAGCATCGTACAGCTAATCCATTTTAACGCGAATATCTTCAGTTTTAATTCTTATTTTTACGACCAATGTAAATGAAACTGTAGATCAGTCATTACATCATCCTAACTTTCTTTTTACTGCAATTTCAAAATACGTAACTTCTAGGCTCTAAAATCTTTTACGAGACTAGGCAATAAATGTTAGCTGTAATCGTGTTTATTGCTAATCAATATGCTAACACGAGTCACATTTTTACCTTCACGGTCGTCTTCGACTTTAAAAAATATATAAATTATATCCCGCGTCATTTATTAAAAACGATGTCGTTTGAAGTAACCTTGTTTTTATTATTAGTTTCAATATCTATTAAGAGGTGAGAACATATCTTCATACACGAGTATTAAATGTTAGAGCAAAAATATGAAGTCTTCAAAATTCAAACCTCAGACCGGTCCTACAGCCTCAAGGTTTTTGTTGCTTACAAAACAATTGTCAATAAAACATAGACGGCGGACGGTGCGTGCCAAGTCCATTTTCGGAAGTTATCTACGATAAAAATACCGTTGGCAATACCAGTAAGACGACGATGAGCTCACTACCTGTTACGTTAGTACGAATAAGTTACATTGGACAACTTATTTCTCTACTTACCGGTAGCATTATAACTTCCTTCCCGGATGGTTATCCACCGCTTATCATCGAGGCGCCGTTTCTGCTACTAAGACATGTTTTACGATAACCGTAGACTTATGAGATTAATGCTGGGTTGTTGAAATTTTTCATTTATTTTATCACTAGCTTTCGCCCGCGACTCCGTTCGCGTGGAATTAAAATAAACAAAAGTGAGTAGCCTTTGTGTTCTTACAGACTGTGCTCTGCATCCATACCAAATTTCATCGAAATACGTTCGGCCGTTTAGGCTACAAAATCTGACAAACATTTATAATATTAGTATGATTACATAGGGATTCATTATTGTTAGGTTAAATTAAATTTCAACGGAGTAAATCCTGAGTTAGGGAGTGGAACCAAAAGCTTTAATGAATGGTTAAACGTATCTGAGAAACTGGCCGTAAGAAAGTGACAAATCTAAACATTTACTTCTTTAGAATTTTATCCTTAATAATCGTGACAAATTATTCATTCTATTTTTTAAAGACAACGGACTATATTGATGTTATTTTGTATCCTAGAGGATTTGAAATCGAATAGTGCTTCAATAACGTGTAATTACAACGCTCGACGGCACTACCAGGAATAGAAGCGATAGTTTATATTTGTCGTCGAATGTTCCCCCGTTGCGTCGACGCTCTCAATTTACGCGGGAGGGCACTACACTTACAATTAACCGCGTGCAATGAATTATAACAGGCTGGAAGCGCGCCAAATATTAAAACTCTTTCCCCTAGGTGTTAAGCTATGACAATTGACAGAGTCAGTTAGCAATTATGTTGATCCTTGTTAGTTTTGAACCGGCTGTTGTGTGTGATGCACGTGTGAACGATGTGCTATATAATTGGTGGACGTGATGTGAAAAATTTTAGCAAATTTTGTTTGAAATCGAATGTGATTCCAGTGCTGTGTGACAATGCAGTTTACTTTCGTTATTATCGTAAACAAGGTTGAGTTGTGTCCGGCGGACGAGGAACCTATTAAAGATGTCGGTAGGTTAAGTTATAATTTTTAAATATTTTTTTATAACGCAGTGTTAAGAATTTGATAACATAAACGAAGCGCCAATTCCGCTTTTCAAGAGTAACGATATTATACATAATTTAATTAACTAAAATATTAAGTATGTATTGTAGACATATCGTGTAAGTACTTGACTTTGTAAATAACTACTCTTATTTTTTTTTTCTGAGATAAGATGAATTTTAATCAATAAGTTGCGATAGTTAATAAACGTGGAAATAAATTTTGTCTAGTAGTTTCTATGTCTTGTCTCATAAAATAATTACATCTGGAAAAGCATACTGATTTCCTCTGATAAAAGTATCTCATGTTAAATGTGTTTGCCCACATTTCACTAAAAAGTGAACGAGAACAAGATCGCAATTCTAGAACCATTAGGTAATTCAGTCGGTTAAAACAAATTTAAAGAATTATTCGTCGATTTCAGTTACTTTTAGCACATTTACTTATTACAAGGTTGATATGTTTAGCAATGAAGTGTAGATGCTATTTTAGACCACAGTTAATACTCATGTGGTAACAATTCATTCTTTCGTAAGGGTTAATTTAAAAGCGAGGAAGTGGGCAGTTTGTTATATGTACAACTGTTTGTGTGTGGCAATAGGCGACAATATTATAAGTGACGGTTTTAACCAACTGAACAAACGTAATTGAACAATTCCTATCAGCCCATTGCCCTTATCCACTTGCCACTAGTTGTGCTAACGAATCTATAATTGATGGCAGCTGCTAATCTATAGCTGTTTAAAGAAACAGGCATATTGCGCAAGCAGTTATTGCTTATGATAAACTAGTATGCGTCGGGAGTAAATAAGTGTTTCAAACTATAAAAAAATAAGTGTTTCAAACTATTTTAGTAATAAAAATAAGTAGAGGAATGTAACACTTGTAAAGTAATAATCTTAATACGAAAACAAGTGACTAAGGAAGAGTGCGCTTTCTGAACTGGATAGTGAATTACAATAGAACGTGCCGATTCTGCCGAATTAAGATCTCGTATCAACAGAATAACAATCAGCTTAACTGTATGTTCTCATTCATCAACTTCAACAAAAAATATGAACTTGTTAAGTTGTATGATTACATAAAAAAACAATAAAATAACCGGAATTTCTTGACCGCTTCTCAAAAGTTCCACTTCTTACTCATTGCGGTTTGTCGACGACCGTTAGTCAGGACAAATTCTGTAAACTTGTAAGACGTGACGTATTGACGATGTGTTTGCGTTAATTCGATGACCTCTGTATCTGTACGTAGTTTCCATTAGAATTCTAGACATTTGCATAACGTGTTCTTGAAATTCCCCACGTGTCTGATTCTTTGACACTGGGCTTTGTATTGAAGAAGCCATGGGAATAAGAAATAAATCGTAAGTTCCAGAAAATTTAAACGAGAAATCTGTAAGAATTAAGAACCAGATTTCACTTGTCATTTTTATCTTACGTTACGGAACGTGTGACTATTGTTTTAATGTCTTTTAATTATCTGTCTATAGCTAGCTTGTTTGAGACTTTTGTTTGTTATTGCACGCGTTTTTGTTTTAATATAAAAGTCAATTAAAGTACTACTTCGTATTCGAATCCTGTGGGAGGAACGGAAGACTGGAGAACTGAACTCCCAGACATAACGAGAATAGAAAGAATTTTGAATGTTTTCATTCTATACAAAATTGCATCTATATGTACTGTCGTATTCATTTAAGGAATTGTGTCAGTCGTTTAAATATGAACGATTGTGCTCTCGTAACGCCCTATTTGCAAGCTTTATCTACAAATTATAATATAGTAGTATGAATCATAACATCTGCTGCAGTGATGCTCAAACAAGTTGTTAAACTAGATATTTGTGAATAATTTGATATGGTCGTAACTAAAAATACTACACGATCATAAGTCCGAAATGTTGTTATAGCTTATCATAAAGCGTGTATAAATGTTGATGCGAAACAGCCATAAATTTTTGAAGATTTGTTTATGAACAGGTTTATAGTATACGCATCTTAAAGTAAAAAATATCAATATTATTTTAACTTTGAAGAAAGGAGTAGACAAAAATTGCGATGATATTTTTATACAAATTGTAACTTGTAGAACTTAAAGTCAGCGATAAAAAAGGAAAGTAATCTTTGTTTTTTGGAAATTATAATTTAATATTTAATTTGAGTTCCCCAAAATGCAGTCCTGGATAACAGTTAGTTAAAAATATCAACTAAATAATAAGTTTGAGCGTCACTGTCCTATGGTTGGAACAATGAGTGCATGAGTGACGGGGCGTGCCGGCGGCGGCTGTGATCTTTGTGGCTTTGGTATACATCCGTTCAAACTTTATGGTGGCTCGCAAGTTTGCAGGAGGACACATAATACAATTTGAACTGTTGACGACCCTTAGAGGTATGCAGGAACGACGCTAAAACCATTTCTCCACCTGCGATGGGCCTGACACCACCAAGGATATGCCCTTATTAACGTAGCTAGCTAACCACAAGCGGCTTTAACGTTTGAATCTTGTTATACTGTGCCGTGATCATTGCCTCCGGTACTGACCGCCCATAAATCGATTCATATTATGGACCTGTTTCGCTTTTATCAGCGATAGTTCACCCCGCCATCTAATCAGGTTATCGGCTTACATTTAGTTGCCTAGATCACGAAAATAGTGTTTGCTTCTGTGCCGCTTTTTCTATCTTTATTGCTCTTAAAAGCATACATTTTCTATACTCAGACAACAAATAATACAATAATAACCACAATGTGTAAGTCACTGATTTGTATCAATTTAACAAAGGGATGTAGTTTGATAAAACTTAAAGAATCTGTTTACGATGAAAATAATGAAACAGATTGGATATTTTGTGTGCTGGATTTTATTGATTTTTCTGAATGACATAAACCATGTACATATCTTTATTATACTTAAATGATTTTGAATTGTACTATACTTATGTTTGTATTTGTGCTGCAGTCTAATGATCTGTTATTGTAGAATTTAAAGGCAATTAACTAATTTAAACTGTTGTGATGATTAAGATAAGTAAATTATAGTCGGAATTAGTATTAATTTCGTGTAAAAATAAGATCAAGTGTTAATATAAAAGTACGGTCTTACAATAAAGTATAATATCTTTTTTAAAGTTGCCTTGAACTTGAGCTAATCAAGTGAATAAATTCGCAAAGATAAAACTCACAAAAGCAGAGGATGGGATGGTTTGTTTTTGGGTCATTACCCTGATCCTTAGCTCTCCATTACACCAACACAATCAACTGAAATTATTATCAAATGCGTTGTAAAGCTTAGCTTACGTCAGTGTGCGTTACAACTTTGTGATGAGTATACATGTGCGAGCGTTTAAAATAATTATTTGCTAATTTATACGTGATATTAACATATTGTAACATGACGTCAACAAAGTAAGATTAGTGTTCTTAAACTTACCGTTAAGTTTAGTGCACTAAGTGAATTGTGAAGTTTTATAGTGATAAAATGAAACGATCCAAGAAGAGCGATAAAATAACCAAGTTCAAACATAAATTGATAAAGAAAGGAAAAATAAGTATGTACTTCTCTTTGGCGGTTGGGTCCTGATAATTTTAAGTTATTCCTTATACTAGAAGTCAATTCTAAGTATACGATATTGTGTCGTCTGATTATTGTCGTAAGGATCAAAATTGTTTGTACCAATTTAATTGGTGTATCGTGTGGTATCCCATGCAGAAACGTGGTCGCCTCGACGCCCACTCGTGACTTCAAGGTCTCTAATCACTTAATTTGTTCTCCGTTGAGAGCAATATTACACAATTTCATAGAACGACATTTCTAGTGTAATTGATAACATCCATTACGCCGGCTTGCGCCACAGCGTGTGGGCCTTTTTATAACCAGCGTTCACCAAATTACTTTGATTTTTAATATCATTACGTTTGTATTACAGCAGTAGCGACCGCGAAACATTGGAAATTCTTATCGATGACGTAATGCTCGACACTTTTTATCTATAGACTTGACCTCTAGCAAAAGGTTCAAATCAGTCATACGTGTACGCAAATATATTCTGCTATCAATCTTGAAACCGATTGTAAGATAAATACTTGACTAACTATAGGCATTGAAACCTTTCTGGATTTAATGTTCACTCGCGCGTGGTTTGGATTTAAGCCAATCGTAAATGCGTATAGAATAAACTAATTTCCAGTGTTCATGTCAGTCACTAAATGTTTTTTAGGTCAATAGCTTATAAATCAAAATGAGTGTAACCTGTTATTGATAAAGTTAATTTAATAATCAGCAAACTGGCAGATTTAATATTGCTTTAATTATAGGTACTGTTAAAATTAGTACTGTGGATATTTAAACAGCAAAACCTACTATCCTTGTAATACTTTTTTCTAGGCTTTTCTCATACAAACAGAATCCCAAATTATTTAAAACTCATTCACCATGTCTTTTTTTAGTCCCCGATCCTAAAGAAAAAAACCTTAATCTACAGTTTTTTTCAAGAATTTCCATAGTCACTTTTAAACGTTTTAATTAAAATTTTAGTTATAATTCGCATTTTGCCTGCAATCTTGTCTAAAACACAGACAACAGTGACTGATGGATGATATTTAAATCAAACAGCATTCTTGAAATTTCTCCAAGAAATTAGAACAATCGTAATTGTTTGGCGATAAAACTCGAACACCATAATTAGTCTACAGATGTTTACGATAGATAGAAAGATAAGGCTATAAAGATAGAGGAAGACTGAAGAAAGTATGGATGGATTGTGTGTAATTGGATATGCTTAAGAAAGGAGTGGATTCAGATATGACGGGTGATAGAGATGTATGGAAGAGCAGCACATACGAGTACTGTGCTGACCCTACGTAAGGGATAAGGGCAAGTGGATGATGATATTTGCGAAAGATTGTATAATGAAGGAGAAGAGTAAGAGAAGAACGCGAGTCAAATAATACCACACTTCAAGTCGCTTCATTTGTTTTGGCTATACGAGATCACAACGGATTTCACATATGCATATATTAAATCCGTTGTGATCCCACATAAGTAAATGCTTACTTTCCTCAGTCAGTCGGGTATAAATAATATTTCTGTGCAAAACGGAATCGCCGTCAATGTAACTACGGCCTTAGATTATTTTACACTAAGGCCGTGGAATAAATTTTGTTTTATCTTTCGTGCCAAATGACTATATAAACAATGTTCAGATTCCAGTCGGTTTTTACTGAAAGCGTTGCATGTTTGCATGCGGTGAAGGGCGCTGGACCGTCGCGCGTTTCTCAATTGCGATTTGAATGTTCCGATTTAGCAACTGTCACAGTCTCATACCGTTTCAGCTGTTTCTTCACCTCCATATCAGATAAAGTATTAGATTTACGTTGTTGCACGCTAATTAAATTTTATCTAACAATTTATTAGTCTAATCGAACAATGATTCGTTTATGTTTAATACTCATACGAACTAGGATGGATTTTAAATTACTTGTATCTAGTTATCTTATTGGTTTGACATGACTGCTTCAAAATTATCTGACGGACAATAAATGCTTTTCCAATCGAGTTTAATCCTAATGTATACTATAGAAAACGTATTTTCAAACGTAACACTTATTTTTTGTTAAATGTTGAATAAAAAGTTATTGTGAGAAAAAGTAAAATGTTTTCATGGTCGTGTATACTTAAATCTTTTCGCAGTTGCACAGATGTTAGAAAAAATTCCTCAGTCCGTAATTTTCTCGAAGTATTCGTAGTTAATAACACGTGAGAATGCACCCAGCATTAGCAACATTCCTTTACTTTATTACGAAGTAAATGTTTTAAAATTTAAAGCAATGGTAGTCAGTTTTATTGTGACCTACAAAATCGTTGGCACTTAAACTCCAAATGAAGGTCTGCCATATTAATAGTTTCGAGGACATCCTAAGTACATATTCTGAATATTCAAAAGTAGCCATTATTGATTTTTTCAGTAAGATAACACTAGCCAAATACATAATCATGTGTTTTTCAGATGAGCACCGTTCCGCTGGCGGCAGCTGGGAGGAGCCGGTGAGCGCGGTGCGCAACACACCGCTGCGACGCTCGCAACGGCTCAACTCCACACTGGATTCCAGGTACAATGCAATGCGAAATGTCTGGTAGATTTCAATTTTGCACGAGACTGTACAACAAAATTGTGTACAGTGATTTTTAAATTTTATAGCAGCTTACATTATTGAACGCGTTTAAATGTGAAAATATCAGAGCTACATGAAAGAAATCGAAGATTACGATTACAATTAGTAGAAAAATTCGTACTAGTCCATGTTTTATTCTACACACATTTTAATGACTACAAAACAGATTACGAATCCCGATTATCACACAGAGAACTGGAATTGTGAAGGCTAAAAAAAAACAAATGACAGCACTAAAAGGCACGAACGCTTATGAGTCATATTAATAAATATTATCTAGAATTGCAAGCCGCGTTGCACTTTGATCATGATGAGATGCATTTCAATTCACGATGTCATGTTTAAGTGTTGGAATATGCAAGCGTACTCATGTCGTCCTTTTGCTTAAGTTTGAACGAGCTCTCACGACCCTCTCTAATGAGGTTGTTCAGATCTAAACATTTTAATCAGTTGAGATATTTATTTACTGTCTATCAAATTTGATAAAATAAAGGCACTTGATATTAATGCGAATTAGATTTGTAATATACTTTAAATAATTTTTATCATATAGCCTGGAATTAATAAATGTTTTGCATATATTTTCCGTTATCATAATCATTACTTTTTGCAATATTAATCGACAAGAAACATAAAATATCAGATTTTAATTAACAACTATGTTAGAAGCACAAGGTAAGCAAATCATAAAATATTGCAATAATGGAATATTTTGCAAAATTTACAGCCGTAGTTGTGTTAATAGCAGGTTGTTCATAAATCATTAGCCTACGACTTTGGGCTTCTACAATTAATTCACTCAAAATGACCTAAGGATCAAGTTATTAATAATTCACGTCTGACTTAACTCTAAACTATAATTATCCTACATTATTGGATACACGTTGCATAAGCAGGATCTGCGTGGGCTTTGCTTAAATCGCCGTTTATACATATTTTGACCACGACATATGAAAGTCAATAGACACTCAAAATTTTCCAAAACTTTCTAAAGTAAATTATAGTCTATTAACATAGTTAAATGTAGATTTTATAAAGATTTACAACATCTAAAGCTTAACATATTTATTCACGAGAAATCAAAATATTTTAACTAATAATGCCTATTACGGATTTCTATCTTAAAAGTACACAAAGGTACTAGATAATGAAATATATAAATACTTAAGTACAATCAATAAGTATAAATTAATAAAAAAAATAATGTTCTAAATGAAAATTGAATTCCGTCGGTCATGTACAAATGGAGCTAGTAATGGTGCAATATTAAAAGGAAACAACCCGCGTCTTCCTAAGTGAGATTGATAGTGAACCCAAAATTAGAATCAATTCTCTTTCGGAATGGGGGAGGCGAACACTATTGACCCAGCTTACATCTTAAGTAAGAGATAAACTTGGTTTTGTAACATTTATCTGTGTTACTAAAAATACTCATCTCTTCACTTATGAGTATATCGCAATTTTATTAAACTCAAATGATATAACTGGAGAAGGTAATGGACGCTTAAAGGCTTTTGATGTAAAATGTTATATGTCTCGTTTTTATAATGATATGCAGTTTGTCCTACCATTTATACTAAACAAGGGCTTTATAAAAATTGATTACATAACAATGACGCTTGCGAACTAACGATGTCCCCGCTATTGTATACGAGCATTTCCTCTACTATGGTGGTCACCGATGTGGCGGACGTAGGGTTAACAACACAATGAGATATCGTCGGACGTAATTTAAAAAAGTCTTCTTTCCATTCCCATTCAAATCCCAGCATTTTTGTCATAAATATCACTTACGCCTTTTCTTTTCATTACGCTAACGAGCCATCTGCGATATCTGGTTCGTTACGGACGTTACTTTTTATCATCAAATTAACAAAATATAACTCGAGACAAAACCAAATTGTGGTAGCCGTAGTCATGCATTTAGCGAGGCGCGGCACACCCAATTAACACAAATTTCCTGTCTAACTGTTCGCCCGTGGAGGACAGTGATCCTGACAATTTGTAGCACTGCGCAGTTGTACTGTAATGCACTTAATAGGTGTGAAGCTTTTTACATTGCCAAAAGACGTTCAATACTCTGTGTAAATTGTGAACGCTATACTCAACTTTGATTTACAAGTCCGTGTCAACTTGCGTATTGATTTTTGAACTATTCCCACGCTCTACATTTTCTTCCGTTATTAAATGCTGTGACAACTAAATGCCACGGTATAATTTGTGTTTCACGTTTGCGAGTATTGCATTGTTGTAACAAGTATAATTTATCGCTAGCAAAATATCTTTGGCCCTGTTTCTTAACAATTTTAATAATGCTATTGTCATACAAGTACATAAAATAACTATGCTTACTTAGTTCAATCGTTTCTATTTTTGAATGAATGATACTAAATATTTTTCTTTAAAACTGAAATATCTATACTAATATAAAAAAGCGTAAACACACACTTCTTTGTTGCCTAAGATGTCAGCAATTGCAGTATAGTTTTGAATCAATCTTTTTTTAATGAAAAGCCCTTTACTTACGTTACGCTTTAGGCTATATATTCACGCCAATAAACTTAAGGGTAAATATTTTGGATAAAACCCCTAATGTGGGAAAGAGACCATAAGTTGCTAGCAACATCAAGAAAGCAAGATTGCTAAGGTTTGTCATGTCATGTCATTTTGACATTTGCAATTGATAATTTGACAAATGAACAATAAAATGAAATTTTTATATTTTACGCGGATGAAGTCGCATGGGAACAGTTAGTGTTAAATAAACAATCAAGTCTTCATTATTTTAACAGTTGCTTAGACACTCATTCCGTAATGTTTAGTTACAGTAGATAATGTTTTGTTTAGACTACGTTGAGGGTAAACAACATTAATTTATCAAGCAAACATAAACGCAACTGTCGGCGAGTGGTTGTAGTAAATTGTGACATTACACAGATACTAAAAGAATGTCAAGGATAAGGCCACGAAGACGACGATTTGCATGTTCGTTAGTGATAATGATATGTAATTCACTGTACTTTGAACGGGGTAATTATTACGGACCCTATTGTTTGTGCTCATATAACTGGAATCAGATACTTCCTCCTACAATTAGAATGCCACTTTAAAAAAAACAAAGACAACTAGGATAAGCATTCATTTCAGTGATTTGCAAAATTCAGTAACACTAAAGACAGTTAACCTTCCAAACGAGGAAAGCAGTATTACTTCAAACACAAGAACCTCTCAAGAAAAACCTTTCTTTCGACTGCATCGTCACCTCCTTCAGGTGGGATCGTGGGCAAGCGCTAGCTTAACAAATAATAATAAAAAAAAGCTTCAAGACCAATAATCTTCTCTTATTGTAAAAGACGAAGAAACGACTAATAACAAAGTGATCAAACCATATCCACCAAAAATTCAGAAGCAACATTAAGTATAGAATTGCAAATTTCATCGTCTACTCGTTTTCTTTTCATAATCGCTTGGTGATTAATTAAATCAGGTTTACGCCAGATACGCTTCCTTATTTACACACTCGAGTTCCTTATCGTGAAATACGACGACTGCATTAATTTTGTAATTTCCCCGGTTTTACGTGCACATGTTTGGTAACCAATCTCATTTACTGCTATGTGCGCAGCGCTCTTTTATTTTGTCAATATTCTGGAATTTTATCTTTTTATGCTTTACTTTGGGTATAATTTCATCTATTTCGCGATCTACAAATGCTTTGTAGTTGTTGTGTTGTTGTTTCGTTAAATATTAGGAAACTCATGTTCAAAGTATTCAATTGTTATTGGTTCTTTTGTCGTTGTTTGCGTTGCTCTATGATTCTGATTTTATACAAGTTCTATTTGCTGATATTTTTTTTTTGTCTTGTAACTAAGTAATTCTATTCCATTAGTCCCAATAAGCTGATATCTAAAAAGTGATCAGTAATGAATTTATTACAATTGCTCTTGAACTAAACGAAAGCGTAACATCGCCGTAACAAATCCACCGGGCAATTCATTAACATTGATTGTTTTGTCATTGGCTGGAAGTTTTATTTTGTCTAATTGAGGCCAAATGCCTGTTAACTATACGACTGATACTCGTGTTGAACGTTTTGCAACTTTCAAAGCGGAATTATAACACTAATTAGTATGTATCTTGTGCTAAAAATGTAATTGTGAAATTTACATTAAAATGTAAAATAGTTATTGTAAATCCTAAAAAAAATATAGCTTTATTTTCAGACTTCGTCTGGGTGATAACATTCTTGTGTCTTTATCTATGTATTTTACAATACATTTTGTGTTAAGTTAAATAAGTATCTAATTACAATGAAAAAGAGACCAGTGGAGCTACAGAACCGCGTTTTAAAAATGTAGATTATTGTTATTAACTATAAGTCTTGTATTTGCAAATTATCCTAACGTCTCACATCTATAGGTCAGGCTGATAACTTGAAGCAAACAGTGGGTAGTCCATCATATCGGTATAACTGGATATCCTTGCGTTTTATTGCTACATTGTCTTGTCTAATAAAGCGAATAGATTATTGTATAGCTCGACATATTATTAACTGATCTTTAAAAACTTGTCTATTAATAATGCAATAGTTGTTAATTTTCCCTTGTCGACATATGTTTTATTATTTTTTGGTACTAACAATTTTATCGCTTGCCTTATATTTACTAGATGAGATAGCCATATAAAAAAATTCTACGAAGAGAATTAGATGACAATTTATTTTTTTTATGAGTGTATTAGTGGAAACATACTATTATATTTTGCTGAACACAATAAAGAATAAATTATTGGATAGTAAAAATGTGAATATTTAACCAATAATGATAGTTAAAAGAGCCGACATTGTCATTACCGCTATCTAGTGCTTGTGTTTATGTCGTATCAGTTTAATGGGAACTGATATGTATGAACTCTGTGACCCGACAAAGATAAAATGTTGATCGATTTATAAGAACTAAACAAGACTGAAAGCTGTATTAGCGTCTGATTAAAGGATTGTTACAAATAAATCATAATACAATTGAGCATGGAATTTCGGCAGCTTTGTATACACACGCTTTACTATTTAATATTTAGATGTGAAATTAAATAAATTGTAATTGATTTACAATTAAGATTAACGAATGCAATGATAAGACAATCAGTGATTCAATTTAATTAATATTTTATGTCTCCTTTTTAATATTTTGTTACAACTTCATCCAAAATAGAATATTGCGTAATACAAGTACTACCTATCTTTTAGAAATACAAAAAGTTCTTCATCGCTTATTTTTAAAATACCAGTTTTTGTTCTGCTATATTATGAAGGCAGAAGCTACTACATTTATATAACTGAAATGATAAACACCAGTGATTTTTGCTGTTGTATCGTTGGGCTCCTATTATCCAAAAAACAAGCTTTTATAATAAGTAAGTAGTAATACCATACATTTTGTAATCCTCAACTCCTGATGACAAATGTTTCTTTGTATTACAAAGATATCGAAAGGTCGCAATTCTCGATGCGACATGAAATATGATCCTTGCGTATCTTAGCAGCATTTCTAAACAATGACTTGCATAACCCATCAAACATTATCGTGTCGTGTGTAATTATGACGCAAGACGTCTATCACCTGTGTTGGTGCTAACGCGGCCCCTAAAGCACCGTAACCGATATCTACTAATAAAACTGCACCACAGGTTGCCTCCACTGACCCACTTCACACGACACGATGTTTTACCTTTCATCATATTACTGAATATGCGTTAGGATCCATGTGAGGGTTGTCACCAGATATGAATTAACTTTATATCGTTAAAGTACTTGAAATAACAATATTTAACTACGTTACTGGATATCTCACAAAGCATGTAAAATGATAACAATTGTATTGATCAATTAAATTACGATTCCCCTATACAATAAAAGCATTTGGACACAACATGTTTTATTGTAAACATCGAATAAGACGAATCGTTAATAGCTTTTGTTGTTTTTGTTCAATATCTACACTTATAATGTGACAACCTTGAACTATTTGTTGAGCATTTCGTATTGCAATCGCTTCATTGTCGTTTTAGAATCATGCATCATTTCTAGAAATGTCGTTTATTTTAGCACGACCATTACCGCGTTCTCGCAAAATCTGGTCGCTATTTATGTCGATTGCAAAATTTACTTTTGCTATAATTTTGAAATAACATTGTATTCTAAATCTATATCAATGCTTTTAGCCTTAAAGGTTCGAGGAATCAGTTTTTGTTTTATTTATGTGTTATTTTTGGTATAATTTGCGTCTACCTGCTCAGTCCTCTGAATCTTGATCAAATTTATGTGACCACGCTTCAAGTCTTAAATACAATAAAATGTCTGGACGTTTTAGTAAGATGCTCCGGGAGATATAAGAATTAAGAACCCTTTCAGCTTTAAAATACTCTTAAATTCAAAGAAGTACTTGTTCTTTTCTTTTCTTTAGAAATTTCTTTGTTTAATCTTCATTTATGGTAGTATTCTGATTCAAACAAATGTAGAATGTTATAGAATATTTTCCTATTTTATAAGTCAAGTTGTGAACGCGGGCTACATTTAGCAATTACTTTACGCTTCCAACTTGAACTTTCACCAATTAAAAGGAATCATTAGATATTTGTTTCTCCCTGTAATTGTAGATCTTCCGCGTCGGCTAATTGCCAACATCCTACAGATCAAGTAATTAATCTCAATTGGTGCAATATAAGATCGTACGCAATGTCGTAAATTATTCTTATTGTCACTCCGATATTGATGAGTATGATTACTGAGACCAGTATATTTCTCTTCGTATTTCCTCGATTATCTCTAATGGTAGCAAATTCTAGTAAAAATGTCACAACTCTCTAACATTTTTGACTTCGATTAAGCGAGTATTCGAGTTCACTTCTATCCGAACTCCACTGGTATCAAATTACTACGCAACTATTAACGAAGTACATGGTTGACCTAAATTTACAATGGAACACTTTCGACCCCTATACAACGCTTTGCAAGTGTAATTATGTGGGTCCAAGGACTTTCTCAATACGATAAAAATACTTTTGGCAAATACACTACAAATGTTTAAGTTGTGAGTTTCTACTAAACCATGTTTCACCTTATTTTTTAAAGACGTAAACGTAAAACAGGGCAATGTTTTTAACGTTACATTTTATGAAACGAAATCAATTACCTTGAAAATTAATTATTACCAGTATCGTTATTGTTATCTCTTTTAGTCCATCATTTTTATTAAAGTATACTCTTTATTTACATTAAATAAAATAACGAATAAACCATAATGCTTACTATGAGATGGCGAATGATGTTCGATAACACATAATTACATTGTGAATAACCATGGCTAACTGTGGGAACTACGCTCGTAACGTATTATGAGATAACTACATCTTCATACAAACGTCTGTATGTATCTTAAGACTGCTGGTATCAAGTCTTTGTGTGTGTAAATCAATGCTTTCAATTATATTTTAATGATCTTGTTATGGTGATTACATTAATTATATTAATCAAGAAAATTATCTAAAGTTCAAGTGCATCATAGGATTATTATGTAGATAAACATAAAAATATTGCATGCGACGTCCAATGTATTAGCTTTTAAAATAATAAACTGCTGGCTGAAAAATAAAGTCATTATGATAAGCACACAAGTTTTTTGAATAATCTTAAGACGGATGTTTTTATTGTTTTTTTTTTTATTAATGGCACCTTTTTGTCTATTGCGTGGTATTTACACTTAAACACACACAGAAACTTAAATAAATGTACTAAAATGCTCCTAACATTTTTGAATATGCTACCTGTTCAAGTGCGGCGTACTAAAGGAAATTTACAAAGTACTTTACTAGAAGGATACTTCGTCTTAAACGTTGGAACTTGTAGATTTCTGTGTATATTTTTGTGAATTATATTATAAACCTTTGTCCTGTTTGTTCAGGAGTACTGGCCAGTTGCGCAACACGCTGAGCCGTGCGCGGGAGCTTTGCGAGCGGTGGCGCAGCGGTCGAGAGACGCCGT
>NW_013527693.1:2776503-2784140 GCF_000836215.1 Papilio polytes
GGGCCGGCTAGCGCGCTGGTTTAGCGTGCGACGAGGCTCCGCTCACCACTACGACATGCACACGCACGATAACGACAAGATGCCCAAACTGCCGGAGGTAAACAAGTGTTTCCATCATCGTTATTATACGTCCTGACAGTGCAGCTCTGAGCATAGCCTAAGTTAGGGTGACTGTGCCTTAGTCAAATACTGAAGTAAATAAGTTAACTCGTCTTTTAAATATTTATTAAGTTGAAATACAAAATATGTACAAAAATATTGAAACAAAAGGTTGTTTAATGAGTTTTAATATTCATGATTTGACTATAAAAAATGGGTTGTTTAAAATTTTATACACAAAAACTTATTTCGTATTACTCTTTTTTAGAGTAAATGCTAAATTAAAAGATCTAGGTTTATTATTTGCAATTATTATTCACACGTATTCGCATACATAGATACGATTAAACATGATTAACAAAAAACTAATTAAACGTACGTTTGAAACTTGCTAAGAACAAATCGTGTAGCATAAGAGTATTTTATTAAAAATCCTTTGTAAGTTTTTATTACTTTAACGCGTATAGTAATTTGGCGCGCTTAATTTCGAAATGGCAGTACAACATGCATCAGTTTAAATACATATCTCAATTAACTTGTATCATCCGACAGGATGTGGTAACTTAAGTAACTTGCGGATGCCGCGACAATTGTCACATTCGGGAAACGTTACAAAAAAACAACGTTACGAACTAACCGAATATTGTTAATTATTACTTCAATAACATACATCAGTTAACTCTATACATGCATACGACACAACACTTAACGTGTTGACAATTAAACACATATAAAAAAGGCTTCCTTTCCTCCGAATACGTGTATGGAATACTAATGATTAAGTTAGAGAGGAGCCATACGAATGTAATAAAACAAAAAAGTAATTACGGCTCTTATAGAACTGGCTGTGGCCGAGGCTTTTCCCTGCGATGTTTGATGACACTAGGATAAATGTATACGTGTAACCTTAATTATTAACCATCTTACTACTTACTAATATTATAAATGCGAATGATTGGATGGATGTTTGTAGTCTGAACGCCTGAATGGATCTGGATGAAATTTGAAGATATGTAAAATGTGATCGAGGAAATGTAGAGGATAGTCTGGAAGAACACATAGGCTACTTAAATATGTTTTTTTTTTAATTCCGCGCAGACGGATACGTGGGCGAAAGCTAATTTGTGAAATAAGATTTTGCAATCTAATCATCATTTACAATCTAATATTTGTAGTGCTATGTATCTTTTATGTTGCTTCTATTGTTGGATGGGCAACCGTTAGCCCACACCGACTTCAATTGGGATTTATAGCGAGAAATTAAACCATTTAACACCGGGGTCTCGCTGCGCTATCGACATAATAAACCACATTTTCCTGCCGTTGGTCATTGCCTGCCTATCACAATTTCAAGAATTCAAAGGCGTCATATTTTGCCTCCATGTTGTCTGTCAGCGCATTTATTCCAGCCGTGCCATACAGTGTTATATAGGAAAGGCAAATGATTCATTTATAAATGAATCATCAAAGCATTAAGCGTGGAATCATTCACCTACGGACCAGTGTTGCGAGCCGGTCGAGCCGGCGCGGGGACGGCGGCTGCGACGTACACGACTCGCTAAATAAATAATCTATTTAAACATGTGATATAATGATGCGCGATCGGTGTCCGATGCTGTGCCGTGCTCGACTCATGTTTACGATTGTAATTTTTTAACATCAGTGTATTCTTAGTGAGACTGTATGGATAACGTGTCACTCGTAAATGTCAAAAGATAATACAAGTGCTCGGTGTTTCTGATGCCAAAATGTTCTGTGTGAAGCTCCTCCACGATAAAGCTCAGTATGCGATGACGACGTTTGACGTAAGTCACGTGACCGTCCGGCGGATGTTACTTTTGACATTTACGTGCTTGTAATATTCGTGTGTGTTGATATTGTGTGGATGGTACGATTTCCTGTCGATAGCGTTGTGCGAGTAATCGGTTAGATGACGTTACCCATGAGATATTTAACGATGTTTCTCTACAGTCGATTTTGTGCGAATGTATTCGTGAATTCACTATCGAAATCGTATCATCTGGACACAGTATGGATACATGTTACAGATATTTATGATATTCTTATATGATAACACGGCGCTGAACAATGTTCCATTTTAATAAACACTACTGCTCGATGATTGTGTGTGAGAGTCGTTCCTAATGTTGCCAGATGTTTCGACCCACTTTGATAGTTCTCTTTAAAATGTTATAGTAGAATTCGCACACACAAGTTAAGAACACGTTTATGAAGTTTTTTAGATGTTATATTATACGCGACTCGTAATGCAAAGTCTTTATGTCTTTGTCCTTTGTTTGTATCCATTACGTAATCATAAACGTTTTAATGCTAGAAGGAAGTAACGTGTAGCAACTTTGATGTGTTCTTAGTAAACGTATCTTGCTTGCTCTACGTGAACAGAATGCAAAATAAAAACAGTCGAGGACGCGACTCAGTTATGAATGTGACTGTTTTAGCTACTGCTAAATAGTACAATGTAAATGTTATCTTTCTGAATTTGCGTATCAAAATTTACAGTGTGTCTAATTTTAAAACAATCTCTATTTTTCTTTGGCTACGATCCCCGCTATTAATTTTTATAACTATAACACCTTCTTTTACACACAAGTGGGAAAGAGATAGATACATTTGCCGGTAATTGTATTTTCAAATAGAACTTTTCTGTTTGTTTAGTAACCAAGTACCATTTACCATTTAAAAATAGCGCACTTTTTATATCCTGGTTTATGATTCAAGTGTTGCTAATGATAATGGCTTATGCACATAATAAGTATGAACTGTCGCGTGAGAACCGATGGCTATCTCGGAATGCACCTCTATAACATTCCCACTACACAAACAAGGAAAAGTGTGTCAACGGACTAAACAAAGGAAAATAGAGAAATTTTAAACTTAATTGCTTAATTAAATGAGTGAAATCAAAAGGTCGTTTTGTAAAGCCTGGTAATTCCTTTTTTAAAAATAACAAAACAAGAATGAACATTTTTTGTTTTGCTATGATTGAAAGAAGTACCTTGACTTGAATTTAACATAGACCATGGACATAGACTGAAATCTTTTATGGAAATAGGTTATGCTAATTTCTAAGTAAATGATAATAAGCATATTTTACAGCGGAATATAAATATTTAGCAATAATTCTTCTCCAATTCAATAATTACGATCCTACCTACGTACGGTTCCTACTACGGAACGTTGTATTTGTCACCAATAGTAGGCTAAACGGTATGACTAATTT
Source organism: Papilio polytes (assembly GCF_000836215.1). Classification (NCBI taxonomy): domain Eukaryota; kingdom Metazoa; phylum Arthropoda; class Insecta; order Lepidoptera; family Papilionidae; genus Papilio; species Papilio polytes. Next base: position 2,779,844 of record NW_013527693.1, read on the forward strand.
TAAAACATGTCAGTACATTCGATTTGTATTCTTACCCGCAGTGTCAGGGGTTAAGTCAATCGAAAACCTTATTGGCACACCCATAGCCGATAATAGTCACTAAGCGAGACTTGTGAAGATTCAGTTGTAATTTATTTAATTTATTTTATATTAGTATGTAGTGATTGTTTCTCAAAGTGCGTTTTCTTTCAGCTGGAGGAGGACATGTTTTCGTGCGGGGGCGAGGTGCGGGGCGGGAGGGTGCCGCCGCCCTCGCTCGGCCCTCCCCCAGATGCCATCACCGCGGTGCAGCTGAGGCGGAGGCACGTTGTCGCCGCGATAATACATAGTGAAAACTCATACGTCGCCACCTTGCAGAGGCTTGTCAATGTTAGTACTTAGCATCTAAGTTAGTAGTTAATAGTCTGTTTTAAGTGTTAATACTAAGTTTTAATTACACAATCTGTGATTCATTGATAATGTTTTAAACCTATTTATTATGTAGAATTCACATTTTTGAAAACCATATGTATACTGTTTGTTTTACTGATTTGTCATATTTATGTAACACTGTGAAATGGTTAGCAACCGTTGATATTAGCCTGATGAAATTGAATACATAAATCAGTCGAATGTTCGTACATTCCCCTTTATTGTAGGTTATTTAACGATAAAAACAATAAAAATTAAAAGCTTTTAATATGCGCATAACAATGAATGCTACAAGGAAATCAACGGAATTGCATAACTCGATCGAACTAGACCGTTCTATTACACTGGAATTTAATTCCTTTTAATTGTTTTAATATGAAAACTGAAACGGTTTTTATACTATATTAAAACAGGTTGCTAGTTTCAAGGAATTAACGTCTGTAATTCCGTAGATAAATGCAATGGTAAATTATATCTGCATAGCGTTGTGCGAATAAGCTGCTAATTGCAAGGTCGCGCGAGGTATTTGCTTTTCGCAAGCGCGCCGTTCAACAGAAATAGCCGGGAGTTGTCAATGAAAGCTGTTACGGGCATTGCGAAGGCGTTGCGCGACTTGTCAAAGTATTAATCTTGTAGATACTATTAGCTACCTATTTGTATATTGCGTAGAACTGGAAAAGTCGGTCCACTATGACATTATTCCTGCGTTCCTAAGTATGAATTTATGTAGTTACTGTTGCTTTTTAAACTGATAATTTAGTGTTTGAAACATTAGTAAAAAGAAATATCAACCCTTAATAGCTAAGTACATAAACGAGTTCTAGGAATAACATTGTAACTATTGTAACCCCTTAATTCTAGGTAGTAAAACCGAGAGTACTGTGTACACTTATTAATAATAACAGAGCTCGGTTATCACAATAATATGAATGATATGAAAAGTTTTCATAAATAATTTATTTGTAGAGAAATTCACTTACGTGAAAAGTTACATCTGCGTATACATAATCCGCTTTGTCATACTGTAACAGGTAAGACGCCTCAAGCAGATTTTTTATAATCTCACTTATTACGTACACTTGCGTATCTAAACAATTTATTTCACCGGCGCCGTATAAAAATTCGATTAAGACATCTATTACAGTTGCGACGAAAGGTTACATTAAAGTTTTCTGTTAATAAATTGATTCGATCAATTATTAGTTTCACCGTCGTTTGTTACCTGTTTTCTCGAACCTATCAAAACACAACCGAATTGACGAATCAATTAAGCAAAACACGTGTCACGATAAAACGATGAATGGTCGAAGTTAAACTGTTCAAGTTTTTAATACGATTTCATTTTCTTACAATTAAATAGTTATTAAACAAGCCAGATTTCCTATTATGCAATCAGAAAGAAAAGTGAAATTTCGAAGCAATTTTTTTATACGAAATTGATTTCTTATGGTGTACATTATTACTTAATTGCGAAAGACGAACTCTTAGGAGTATAAATCATCAGTACAAATAACAATAAAGTGTTGAGTTTTTTTTTATAACTGAAAATGAAGTCTTCGCGTATGTTGCTTTAGAATAGTCGAGTATTTAGAGAACTACAATGTTTTCTATAGACAGTTAATTTAAAACAGATTGTACTGTAAACTTGAATAATTACATATAACCGGTATTACTGTGTTTTACATACTTCAGAGACTGTTTTCATAATACATTTGTATATCCGGATGTTATATGAAAACTTAATTTACTTTCCACATTTCCAATACATTTAGATACGAAGATGTAATAAAAATACGTAAGAAAGTGAACGATAACGTAACATCTTATATATTTTTTAACATCTCTAAGTACTTTCTAAATCTATTTAAATAGTGAAACTACTAAACAAGTACCTGCGAAAAATGTAAGTTCGCGCAATGTATTCGAACGCCTTACTCTAATTGATTCTATCTACACCTTTCACCGTTTAAAGAGAGTATGGCCTCGACTTATGTAATGTTGAATAACTTAATTCAGTAGCTATCGAGCTAAGGACTTGTTCTACTGGCATATAAATGATATATGAGGGGGTACAAACACAAATATGCTTTAGTTCAAAATACAATTTGTTATGCTTGAAAAAAATTGGACTGATCTTATTTTCTTTTATTCTACTATCGTTATATGAAAAAGTATATAACAAAATAATAATAAAATTATAATGCCTTGCTTTCATGCTTAAAATGAAACAGCTTAAAAAGTTAAATGTCGAAACATATTTATGGTGCTTTTACTAAAAGAACTTTCTTTTAACTACATCTTCTCTTTATTGTCTGTACTAAAAACAAAACATTGTCTGTCAAATGTTCTACGCATGCACGTAAATAAATCATAAATATTGTTCGTCCTAGTTTACCTTTGTTTGGCCAAGCCATGGTAGATTTGCATATTAGGAAGTAGGGCAGTTTGTATGGCCATTTGCAAGTCGATACGAAACAACCACTTTATTAAATGGGTCCGTTTGTTTGTATTTGGTCGACGGTATTGTCCCTAGCTTGAAAGCTAATGAAAAAAATAACTCTTGTGAACCTTATGAAGGAAAATTGCAGACTTGCAGCAATGGTTGTGGTTTTAAGTGTAGTGACGGTTCCTATTGAAATGGCAATGGTCGATAACACTAGAGCCTTTTTATCATTTGAATCAGTAGCTTCATGTAAATCATGATTTACTTATATCAGCAAGTTTACTTAAAAATCAATACACGATCGTTCACGTAAATTAACAAACACGACACATACTATTTCGAGAGATGACGCGATATGACGACTCTACACCTTTTTATGTTCCTGTCTAAACGACAAAGTTCGACACCAACAAAAAGTGTTACTTGAATGATCGTAAAAAAATTGGTAATTTAATATTTATTGATATAAAATAAGTGTATGTTTACGGATGTAGATAAATGAATTATAAAGGTTTTCATGACCTCTGTTATCGTGTATAAAAAGTTATGTGTATGTTTTTTATTATTTTCTTTTGTTGCGACTTCTTTCTTGTTGCATTTATTATCTTGACTTACATATTAATTATGTACTTCCTCTTTTAAATATGTAAAGAATCGATTCTAATGTGTTGTACCTACTTTATATTGAACTAGCTATTCCCGTGCGGCTTCAACCGCATGAAATTGTGAAAAATGTATTACATGTTTGACATTTGTCAAATTATTAATTGCAGACGTGGCGACCTTGCTTCCTTGATGTTGGCAGCTTGTAGTTTATGGTCCCTTTCGCACATTAGGGTTTTTTTTCAATTTATTTATCCCCAAAATGTACTAGCGTGAAAATATAAAGCCTAAAGCGTGTTGTAAGTGTAGGGCTTTTTATTAAAAAAATAACTATTCATAAATATGCTGTGATTGCTGACATCCTACGCCACAAAGTAGTGTGTGTTTACGCTTTATTGGTTGTTTATATTTTCACTTGTTTAGTCCCTTTCATAAAAGGGCTTTCAATAGATAGAGACGGATACAATGAAATATGTTGTTTCAGTCACATTAACAAACAACATTTAATCTACATAGTTAATTCCAGACACAATAGGTGACAAGGTTAAATTTATAAAGCACGTGTAATGAGGACATACAGCCGTATGACACTCAATTATCACGCTCCATATATTTTTAGCGTGACCCAATGTTTTCATGAATGTTTATAATGTTTATTAATACACACAAAACCGCGACGACCCTGAGTTTACCTTAAACACCGCGGAAATCATGTTCGAGGATATATATTTTTTAATTCATTAAAAGAAGTTTTTTTATTTCATTTAGCGTTGTCGCGGAAGTACTAGATTTTGCATTGCAATAATGCGAAGGAGCTCTAAAAATTAGTTCATATGTTGT
>NW_013527693.1:2784268-2787939 GCF_000836215.1 Papilio polytes
GAGGATATATATTTTTTAATTCATTAATTTTTTTTTATTTCATTTAGCGTTGTCGCGGAAGTACTAGATTTTGCATCGCAATAATACGAAGGAACTCTAAAAATTAGTTCATATGTTGTAAATGTTTTTGTGGATACAATACAATTTACAGATAAATCTAAAATTCACGAATACAGTAAGAATGAAAAGGATGTCAATATTGTTATACAGGTGTAAAGACAATGGAAACTGACCGTAACTGTTGTCAATTGTACCAGGACTACAAGAAGCCGTTGGAGGAGAGCAGCCCGGCGATATTGAACGCCAGCAAGATCCAGACGCTGTTCCACCGACTGCCAGATATCCTGCAGTGCCACCTGCACTTCCGCACCGCGCTCGCAGACTGCGCCGCCACGTGGGACCGCGATGAAAAAATTGGTGAGCTACTACGATAATATGCAACGCTTTAAGAATAACTCTACCTTCTCTAGTCACTAATAAAGTAACGGAAAATGTTTGTAATTAATTTAGTTAAAATTGCTTTTAACAAAACTAGACATAAATATTAACACAGTAGGTGTTGCTGGCAATTGTGTTCGCATACCTAAAAAATAGTATATAAAATCTTATCTATGCTACTCAGTAATAACGTAGTTTTGTAACAGTGAAATTGGCCTAGTAGTTTTTGAGTTGTTTTAATACATACTCAAATACAAATCTGTTTTCTCAATAATGTTAGTATAGACTAGCTGTTGCTCGCGACTTCGCCCGCTTGGAACCTTTCGAATAGTGAAAAAAAAAATTGAAATCGACCCAGTAGTTTTTTACTTATTACAAAAATCTAAAAATCTGGATCATTCCTCTTTATAACATTAGTAGAGATAATCTATTTTAAACAGTCCTTGGTTAGAGTTAGACGCATTTTAATTGAATTGTCTTTAATATTCTTGTTAAATAATTTTTTCAGGCGAGGTCTTCCTTAATGCATTCTCAAAGGCGGTGGTGTTGGACGTGTATTCTGATTTTATCAACAACTTCTCCGTGGCGATGGAGTTGGCGAAGATGGAATCGAAGCGGAAGTCCGCGCTCGCTGACTTCTTCAAGGTGAAGCAGATCAGCGCACACGACAGGCTGTCCTTCTTCGGACTGATGGTGAAACCGGTGCAGCGGTTTCCTCAGTTCATCATGTTCTTACAGGTTACAAAACTTTTATTTTATTATGTACGAGCTGTTCCCGTGCGGCTTCATCCGCTTATATAAACTTTATTTTATTGTTTACATTTGTCAAATTTTCAATTGCAAATGCACAAATGACAACGAAGGCTTTTGACAATGGATAATAATTGCAGTTACCATGGCAATCTTGCTTCCTTGATGTCAGATTATAGTTTAAGGTCTCCTTCGTACATGAAGGTGTTTTCTAATTTACTTGTGTCGTAAGTGTAGGGCTTTTTATTAAAGAAAGAATTATTCAAATGTGTGCTATAATTGTTGACAACTTACGCTACGAAGTAGTGTGTTTATGCTTTATTACTCGTATATTAGTATAGACGTAGAAGTATAAGTTGCGAAATTATGCCTACATTTTTAAATTTCAATATCTTTGGAGTAGTTTTTGTCAATTAAAATACCCAACCGTTCTAAGAACACTAAAGTTAAAGGAGATACATTAATTTACGAAACACTATGAGAGTTTTCGCTTAAATTTACACCGTATTTTATAGGTCCGAACTAATTATTTTCAAATTAAAACGGAACAAAACAAATCAAGCAACATTAATCACTCCACAGGACCTATTGAAGCACACGCCGCCCGGGCACGCCGACCGAGTGGCGTTACAAAGGGCCCTCACTCGGCTTGAAGCACTCGCTGAGGCCCTCAATGAGAGGAAAAGAGACGCAGAAAGGACCCAGGTAAGATTACATTCGATAACAAAGAAATCATCTGTTGAAAAACACACAAAACTTTTGTTTTCTCGGTAATCCTTTAATTTGTTAGTGACTTTTTACAATGTTTCTTATTGTGTTATGATGTTTTCAACGTAAGTAAATTAGTAAAATCTTTTAATTATTACGAGCATCTCAAAATAGTGCTTGTTTTAATTATTTGCTTAAATAAATCTTTTTTATAAGGAAAAAGGCATTAACATTTTTTAAACAGTGTTTAAGAAATTACTTATACTAATATTATAAAGAGGACAGTATTAAAATAACTCCAAAACTACTGGGGCGATTTAAAAAATTCTAACACCATTAAAAAGCTGTTAACAGTATAAAATAGGCTATATCTTACCTATTGTTATAATGAAATGTATTTATATTTATATGTATATGTATATGTATTTATATGTAAATATGTAAATGTATTTTTTATTTTGCACACAAAATAATTGATTACAATAAGTTCTCTTTTAAAATGATTACGAATAAAAATTAAATTTAAATGTAACTTTGTGTGCAGGCGTTCCGTGCAGCGCTGCGGCGGCTGACGCGCGGCGGCGTGGCGGGCGCGGGCGGCGCGGGCGGCACCGCGCGCTTCGGGGCGGCGCGCCTGCTCGCCTCGCGCGCGGACCGTAGGCATCTGCTGCGGCAGGACGACCTCCTCCAACTTGTTAGTTGTCACTTTGAACTTATACTGATAGTTAAAGAAGGCTAAAATGTATACAAAGCAAAAGGAAAATTGAAAATAAATCAGATGACATTTAAACGAGCATTAACAATAAAGAAAATTAGTATAGACACTAGCTTTCGTCCGCGAGGACATAATGAAAACAAAATTCAGTAGACCTAGGTCTTCTTCCAGACTATCATCCTCTACATCTGTGACAAATTTCATCGAGATCCGTTTAGGTACAAACTTTAACAAACATCCATCCATCCATCTAAACTTTCGCATTTATGATATTAGTAAAATTAAGGCCCTGTTCCACCAAATTGTAAATTGTCTGATAACAATCCAACGTGTATAATATGTGAATGGAAACACCGAATTTTGTTACCGTATCTGACTGTGACGGTATTTTAAGCTATTTGAGCCTTTATCAGCCATTGTTGGGACAGGCTTAAGACTTGCATTCTTGGATAAAATAATGATTACTCATGTTTGTCTATCAACAAATACGATTTATTGATAACAAGTTTATATTAGGAGTTCAATCAATCCGGTGCACTGACGAAGTGCAAGCCGCGGCGGCTGCTGCTGCTGAACGACCTGGTGGTGTGCGTGTCTGTGGGCGCGGGCGGCGACGCGGAGCGCCTCGGCCTCAAGTGGGCGCACCCCGTGCACGACGTCGACGTACTCGACACCGGCACCTCGCCAACGCTCAGCAGGGTGCTAGCACAAGGTCAGTGCACACACCTGATACACATATTACTAAAAATATTCTGTTTTAAAATCGATATCTACGTCATTTTGTGGAATAATGTCAGCGCCTGTTAAATTTTAATAGCAATTTTACGTCAGTGCATATGTACATTTTGAGACAGTTATTGAAACATTAGCATCGACTTAAATTTTGTGAAAATAGTATTAGCGCCTGATAAAGTTTAATAGCAATTTTACTGTAACATTCAATTTATCATACAGTCAGTGCTCTCTTAAAAACAACTCACACTTTATAAATTTTCTACATTTTATACATTTATACCATTCAAATAATCCTTTTAGAGGCTAGCTGTTGCTTGCGACTTCG
>NW_013527693.1:2790715-2793411 GCF_000836215.1 Papilio polytes
CCGCGGCTGACCCCAACCCCAAAGACGCACACCTCATACTGTGGGAGATGCGCTTGTGACCTCATTCAAAATCCATATCTTCTATTATAGCAGTCTATCGGCAAATGATGTTATGTTGTAAATAAAATGTATGATATTGTGTAAATTCCACCTTCGTTATTGCGTAAGAATTGAGTTATGTTGTGCTAATCGATTATAACGTGTCCTCGGCCGCCTCGGTTACTATGAAGAGTATTTATGTAAAATTAAAAAATTTACACTCAGTGTAAAATGTGATAAGCTTTAAATTATTATTGATGTGCTTCATGACATGGCCTCTTACAATCGATATTATTAGACATATTTACAGACACAGGTGCATTATTTTTGTTAATTATATTAAAATGTTATAAAATAAACAGTTATCAGTCAGGGGTATGTTAGCTTCGGAATAGCCAAAATTATATGCAAAAAAATAATCAATGCAATAGAAGTATAGAATACAATACACAAATTAATTGTTCTTATTAATAAAAAAAAAGTCGTCCATAAATTAATTATCTATGAAGTTAACAGTATCCACCACTGGCTGAAATATTGTGGTATTTGCATGGCATAATGTTGCATTGTTTGAAAGTTACTTGCATATTTGCAAAATGTATTATAAGACGTTTTCACATCTTAAAGTTTTCAATCTGAAATGTAATTTTGTATCGTTATTACGAGTTTGTTAATGTTAATGAACCGCCATATTAACTTAGATTATGTATAGACAACTGTTTAAATGTCCATTGTAAATTGATCTTTAATTTAAATTTATTTGTATATTTTATTAGAGACCAGGTTAAATGGTTTTAACCTTTGTAATGTTAGTGGCCTTATATTGAAATTCCCAGTGTACGATTTACGGCATTCGTTTAAGCTTTATTCTTCATGTTGTCGCTTTAAGAATTAGACTGATTTAGCGTAAGCGTTCAAATGTATTATTAGTTGAATTGTAATAAGACGAATAAACGATATCTCGATCGAACAAAACTTTTCGATTTATTAAAAAAACGAACCCGTAAATATTTACACCGAATTTCATTTAAAATGCATTTTTTGTAAATAATATAAGAATATTATTAAGTTTATTAACATTATTTGTATTTACTTCTGATTTACTTTTTGTCACAAAATGGATTTTAATGTTTCCATTCACAATGTTAATTTTTAAAGTTGATTTCATGTTTTTCGACCATATAGTAAGTTTTAATAGTTTTTGTTACAAATTTAAAACCCGTTGTAACATCGAAGGGACAGGACTATACAGTCATAATAACCGATAGGTTCTATAATCGATGTATTAGAAATTTGTTATAGTTTCGTTCACCCGGGACATAGCGCGGTTCACACTTGGCCAGTACAGTAGACAATGAGTCTATACAATCTATGGTCCTCTCAACTCTACATCTGTACTGGCCAAGTGTGTACTGTGCATTATTTTTGGCCGCCATATTTAATGTTTGAAAAATTGTGTTTTCATAAAATGCTTTCACAATTTTGTGATTCATTGTTACAATGTTAAAGGTCAGTAATTGATGAAAATATATTGTTTATCCCAAAGAAATACTATTTGTCTCAGTTGTATATTTTTGAAGGATTTACTTGTTAAATAAGTTTATAAAATCGAACTCTGGCTTATCATGTCATTGTGCCAAAATTAATATTCTAGACCACAACAGCGGATATAAGAAATGTATGCATCTCATATTAAATTTATTTTATTAATTATATCTCTGTTTAAATGAAATAATTGAAAATGTGAATATTTCTCGAATGTCTTATGAACAACAGCTTATTACCAATCTCGAAATTTATTTTTTTAAAATAATAAAGAAACGTCACAATGTGTATGTATTATGGTGTAAATAAATTAAGTTTATAGATACACCTGTAATCCGTGATTTTTATTGACCTTTACAATATACTAACTTGGTTAACAAATAAAACTAGTTACTTTTTATCCTATTTATTCATAAATTTTCTAATACTAGTAAAATTACAAGTTCTCTGTTTTTATATTGCTGTATCTATTTCATTCCACATCAGAAGCATTATGGTATATCTGAAACAAAGGAAAACACTTTGATAAGTTAGTTTTTTTTCAGACTGTTATCAAAATAACATCACTCTTAAGTTCGTTCCTTAGTGTAGTTTTACACCAATATTTTGTAGTTACAAACAGTGTAACTGATAACATACACAAACAACATAGACGAAACGATTAAAAAAGAAGGAAGTTTTGGTAATTCGGTTAAAAGTAACATACTGTTCCGTCTCTTGCATTCTCTGAGCGCTTCGTTGAAACCTGCGCAATCTGAGAGCTCAGCGCTATTGGTTGCGCAGTGCAGGAACTGGGCGATCTCGTACGCGCACGGGCCGCTGGGCTCCGCGCCGGGCTGGTAACTGCGCGGCAAAGCCTCCGCCACCTCGTGCCGCCGCGGACCGCTGAACAGGCTCGTAATCGCCTCACCCGCTACGTGACCCTACACCATACTTCAGTTATGAGAAATGATAGACAAAACATTAATTTGGACCAAGAAGAGATGGATGGATGGAGTGAAAAATACCAGAAATAAAAAAAAATAGACCGATTTGGATGGCACCGACCTTACGTAGTGGGATATACAGATGATAATGAAGTTTTTTGTATTTATGTCATACCGCTGCGGTGC
>NW_013527693.1:2793627-2803540 GCF_000836215.1 Papilio polytes
TTCTACAAATTTACAACATAATTGTTCAACTGAAATTATAAATCTACATCACAATAATGCCTCTTAAATAAAATATATTTAATAAAATAAAGTCACTAAAATTTACTATATAACTTGTATTGTCCCTCCACTATAAATTATAGAAGGCGCCCCATAATTTCACTAGTGAAGTAACATTGAGTAAAATAGCGTTTTGAACCTTTTCCGAAAGAAATATGAATTTAAACTAGTGGGGCCTTCTAAGAATCTAATAAATTAGATATGGTTGTTAATTTTGCACTGGCGGAGAGCTTCATTGAATCCCTCACAGAGTGACAGGTCATGCTGTTGTTGGGCACACTCAATGAACTGTTTGATCTCCCATGCGCAAGGGCCCTGCGGTGGTTGGGCCTGGTTGTATACGGGCTGTGCTGCAGGTGCCTGCTGCTGTGGTGCAGGCTCACTGCTGCCACCACTGAACATTCCAGTCAGAGCACTACCAGCGACATGTCCCTGTAACAAGCATAGTTGGAAGACTTTAATAAAGTAAAAGAAATATTTATAAAACAAGTGATTCAATCTCGCCTTACTTTCAAAAATTTTTAAGAAGCGACATAATTCCTAGACTAGTGACTACTAACTAGTATATTATTAAACTTTATTGTTGATAAAAATATGATCCATTGTTTAGAGAGTTAAGACTCCATTGCATAAGAGATATTCTAAATAATTTTAAGATCAATTCCTAGTATAGAATATTCATACAGACATCATATTACTTTGCATCATGTTTCATAAATATAAATCACAGTCATGTTTATCTTATCATTTATAAAGCTGAATATTTTGTTTTGAGCACAAAGAAATCTAGGCAAGAATGATAAAAGGGACTTATGGATATCACATGATTCAATATTGTTTTCCAAAATTCTAGACTTTAAACCTAATAATGCCCTACAACAAAGGTTATATGGTACTGAGGACTTTAACCCCGCAATATGCTTAGTTAACGTTGATTAAAACATAAAAAAACTGGTATTCTTAGTTTGTGTTTCTTTTAGTAATGAAAGTTATCTGTAAAGTAGACAGAAAAACATCTTACAGATAATTATTCCTCTATTATAAGTGCAATTTGCATAAAACGTAAATAAAGTGACACATAAATATTGCGCAAATTTATTTACTTCTAACAACATGATAACACATGACAATAACTTGGCGCTAAGCCAATTAGTCTTAGAAAATTCGATTGAATGTATTAGAAATTTACTAAATTGGTTGCGTAATAAAATTGTAGAAAAACATATATTTCCAATCCTAATATTTACGTTACGTAATTTCTTGTACATACCACTGCTGATCCTACAGCGACACCGCCAGCGGTTGCGGCCATCTGACCGAATAATGAAGGTTGTTGAGGTTGAGCATGGACAGGCCCTGGGCTTGATGGAGGTGCATGAGCGGGCACATTGCTCGGTGGTGGCGCAGCACTGTAATATAAACAAAGTTAGGTTATCATCGATATCGTATATTTCTTGCGAGACATTCAGAATTAAAACGTATTTCTCTTACCGCCGCTGTGGAGCTGGTGGCGGACTTGCTGATCGTCCTCGTCGTGGCATTTTGTTGAATTAAACTCGAGTACAAATTGCAATAAAAACTATCGTAACGAAAACGTTTCACAGTATGCTCCAATAAGAATTGTCACGATCACGATCACAATGTCATTTATAAAATGAATGAATGTCGTTCCGATGTTTTCCAAAGAGTTTTCGATGGATTTCTAGAAACTTTGAATATGAAATAACTGAGTATAACCATCCTTGTCTGGCTTATGACATTTATATTTCACCATTTCACGTCTTGATTAACAGTTCAAATTTTTGGCATGGCACAGATAAAAAACTTAAAGGATTCACAAAAGAAAAGCGAATACAGATAACAAAACTAAAATGATCCCAGACAGACCAACAAAAGTGATTAAGACCACTTAAAAAATTAAGGTGCTATAGTTTTAAATATTTTAATAAAACCTGCTATCACCCATTATATCCATATGTTTACTTAACTAAATGGAAAGGACGAAAAGATAATCAAACTTACAAATGTTATAAAAATAATAATAAAGTCATGAAAATCTTACTTGCTTCTGTTAGGTGGCATTGTGTAAAAAACTTTAAATGTTACATTTTACTTTTATTTTGAATTTAATGTTTGATAGCACAGTTGGACATATTGAAAGGCGAAACGTCTTTTGACGGCTCAGCTTTGGTCTCTGTAGAAAAGATTATTTTATTAGAATCAGCCAGTCATAAACTCAAAAACTCAAAAATAAATATACGAGAATCTCATTGAAATCTATATCCTAATATAAATCAGTGGAAAATATTCAGAAGTTCTGAAAATGTCATTTGATTTAGGTTTCATTGGTTCCGACAATTTTTTTATTTCCCTTAACAATTTATCTAAAGTGAGTGCGTAGAACGGAACGCACTAGTAATTCAAATTGCGCGGCAAGTTTCTGTCAAATGTATCGCAAGGTGCGGTTATCTTTTCATTCACTAGATCTATTATTCACTCAGCAACTCAGTTTAGTTCAATTTTTCGTTACCTCGTTTAGTGATTTTGAAGCCGCGTGACTATCGTGAAATAAGTACAAGATCGGCGATTGTATTTACGACTTTTTGAGTGAAAATGGAGGATATAAAAGCCGGTCAAAATCTGAATATGTTCCTCGTCGGCGGACTTACGATCTTATTATGTTTTATATTACATTTAGTTTATAAAGCCATCTTCTCCACTCCGAAAAGAGATGCATCGCTTACTACAGAGAGCGATTCAGGTAGGTTTCATTTTTAAAAATAGACTTTATAAAAATACCACCAATTTTACATCTTTGTTATTTTAGAAAATATTTTTTTTATAATATACGCTTGATTACAAAAATAAAAACTTGTGTATGCGCAGTGTTTTCTGTGAACTTCGAAGACCTCGTGTTCGAAAAACGCATTGTAGCTCAGTGCATGTCAGTGACCGCCAATTCAATAGAACTTAGAAAATAATCATGAACATATAGTGACTAAAATTATTAAAAAATCAAATAAGTAAGGATGTTTTAAAAACAGTAAAAATGCATTTTACTCATAATTTGTACTTATGTGTCATACATTGTATATTTCTGAGTTATGTTTATGTGGGAAACAGCTGGATAAATAAATTTTGAAGGTAAAAAAGGTCACTGAAATTAATTACAAACAAAAATGTATAACATTTTATTTCTTAAGTATTCTGAATCATATCTGGTGATGTCATTATTACATTTTGTATTACTAGAATTATTTTACCTTTTAATTTATTTGAACTATTACACAAATACATTATCAGTAAATTTAAGAATAAGGAGACAATTTAAACACAGAAATCAGAAGTATTTAATTGAAAAGACTTAAATACATCTTATAAATATATAATAATCCTTGGGATGGGATAGTACATTCTAGAATCATTATTATTGTGTCAAAATATACCCACTAGTTTTTAAAGATTAATTTATTTACATTAATTTGAATTTAATTCATAATAATTTTTCAATCTTAGGATTTCAGTAGGATACAACCTAACTGTAAAAACATGACTTGTACCTCACAATAAAAAACATAAAAAGATTCCTGAGTTGCTTGAAGTTATTTTAAATTAATAAAGAGTTGAATGACCTCTGCATTGAATCCTTTTTGGCTGTAAACAGATATACTATTAAGATTTCTCATTGGTGTTTACTGTCACCTTAAAATAATTTTTGGATGTTTTTAAATGTAAATAAATATTAAATTATCTGCTTTTAACACAAGCTATTACTGTTATCAAATATAAATTTTATAACCAAGTATATTTGGACAAATTTAAATTACAACACTTATTATGATTTAATTTTGTAATATATAGGTTCCTATTTATCTCCCCAGAATGAAGGGTATCTTTTTACAGATTCAATATTTTACATGTTGGATAGTTATCAGACATAAATTGTGAGACAATATTTGTTGGGACAGACCCTTAGTCATATTTTTTTTCTATTTGTGTTCAAGTAAATGACTAACAGAGATGAGTATAGTCAGCTTAGTGCTAATCTTGATCATATTGATGATAAATTTATTATAAGAGTTAATTATATATTAATATGGTAAAAACATGCAAAGTACCACATGATATACCAAGCTATATCAGTGTGTGGTTTGCGGTAAAATAAATTATTTTTGTGAATATATATGAGGTATTGTGTATATTTTTGCCTTTCGTTTTTACCTTTACTATAATCCAACAAAGATAATATAACCGTGGGAGTTTTTTTTGCAGTATTATATGTGTTAAGACTGAAAAAATTCTGACACTTTTTTTGATGAATATATTTCTTATTATAAAATGCTCCAAACCATCTGAATTGAAATCCTACATAAATTTCAAACATGCTTCTATTTATTTTTTTAATTTATTAACTAGGTCAGTGTTGTAGTAATATAGTTGTTTGATTGAATCGAGTACATTTAACGGTATACAATTTACAGTGTTACATACAGAGTACATGTTAGTAATAAAATAGTCATAATAGTACATTGTTCAACAATAGTTACACTATTGTTTCGTGACAATACGCGAGCTTATCTCACTCTGATACGTTTTGATTTTAACGCGTTTATTGTGTTTGTAGTAAATATTGCTTGTGTTTATTAATTTGTGTAATAGAATAATTGTTTGTTTAACATTTAAAGATGATATATGCATTGTGTTGATTGTATTTTATAAAATTCTTGTGGAATATTTCATTATTACTCGTGATTGTAAACGCAGTAATAAACTGGCGAATCATACGCATTTTTACATTAATAATTACACCAAGCGTAGATAAAAACAAATTCTGAAAAAAGATAATCCAAAACATTTGAAATTATTATTTTAATGTGTGTAATACTTTTTAATGTCGAAATAATTATTTTTCCCATTTTCTAATATCACACTCGCAAAGTATTGAATTATGTTTTCTAGCATTTGATAACTTAATTGTGGTCTCGTTTCCGTCATACGTTAAAAATGTCTGCCCTTTTCGATAACGCTTTTGTTTGATATCATATATGTATTTGGTTCGTGAAAAACCAATGTTATTGTGATTAATATATTACTTATTTATGTAAAATCTTGGCTAACTGAATTTATCATAGAAATTTTAGTAAAATAATATAGACGACCCTAACGGTATTTACTTGTAAATAATTGCATGATTTATTTCTTGTTTTACTAACAACTCGGAATAGATCAATAAATTCGTTGTATAAAACTGTCATAGAATTGTCCTTTTAATAACCTGCTGAATTCCTTTTATATTCCAGGTGCTCAAGTAGACGAGGCTGTCTCTGAGGTAGCGCAAGTCGAGAACCGGCCAAGTAAAAGCAAGAAGCGTGCTCCATGGAAGGGGAAAGCGGAGTTCACGCATCCCTGGTTACTGAAGAATCTCAAAGGTCACCCCGGCAACGTGCTCCATATGGACTTCTCTGCGAACGGCAAATTTATGGCCGCCACATGTGATGGTAAGTTGCTATAAATAATATAAGGTGCTGGTGACTAACAAATTATAAACAATTTAATGTATTTCAGAGCGAATATACATTTATTTGTGCGTTAATTGTTTCAAATAAAGATTAAATAAAATTAAATTATAATTTGAAATTATGCTTGAATTAATGCAGTTTAGATTTTCCTTAATATTATTATTTCATATTAATATAGGAGCAATTCAAATGAATATCCTGTAATTTTTAAAGATTTGTATTAAATGAACGCATGTAGATGTTTATATTTATTAAACTATACACCAATGATTGTTATGGTTTAACAAATACAGTTACTGCTACATTTGTTACAATCGGTTACGCTAACTGTTTGCAGTTAAATTGTAGGAGGGTAGCGTTCTGCTTGGATAATCAACTTCTAAAGTGTCTTTTCGATTGCATAATGGTTAACGTAACAGTTCATTTTTTATTTTCGTAGTCAAGTGACTCCTGTCGAATTTTTTTACGAATTTATTCCATTCGATCGTAATTATTATTTGAAATTATTAACGCATACAATTCTAATTTTAATAGAAGTAATTACTTAATACTTTATTTAAATGAATGATTGCTTTATAAAATAGTAATAATGCATTACTAACAAATTAGATTAGAAAAGATCTGTTAAAAACTGATACAATGCTGTATTTTAAAAATCGAGTTATTTTAAATAAAGCACATTTTATAATTATTTAGGTGATAAAGCCAATAACCTTGCCCGTGTGACATAATTTGCCGATATATATGTTAATGACAGATGGTTGAAGGTCACTACGATATGTTACAAATGTTATGCGTAGTTTCTATTATTATGATTACAATCATTTAAACCATTTTATCATGCTTGATAATAATAACAAATATCAGAATCACGAATCACATAATACCTCTTAGGTTTTGAGATTGATTCCTTTTATAAAACTATATAGCTTATAGTGAATGTGATGAAACTACTCTTTATCAATTTAAATTTCATTAAGCGCTTCAATTTTTTTTCTGTAATCCAATTCGTACATCCTTTTTTGCTCTGACACATGGTCTAGCTATGAAACGATACATTTTAACCGCCAGCTTTGGTGATGACTAATCGAATCTCAGAGCAGTCTTACATTGTGCAATATTTATAAATACCTTGGCTAAAGAAAAAGTTGTATCAGTTTTTCGACAGATCTGAAATATTTAAAATATTAAAATTTGTCTATGTGTGTGAACTAACAATAGTCTAAGCAATGTTCGTGTAAGCAATATTAAAAGTATATTTTTAATAATGATTACACGACAATACTGCTGGCTCTTTTAATATACCGTTATAGTATTCCGCTAAGCCACTGTTATGTGTAATTTGGCGGTCCGCCGGTCGAAATCTCTACAAACATATTATAAACATTTATATCTAAAGTATTCATCATGCACTATCAATTTTTATTGCGATGCGTAAAATATTTAACTATAAACCGTATGACTGTATTGATAAAAATAAATTTACCTGTTTAGTATTGAGTTCGCATTAAAATGAAAGACTGATAAGGTTCACAAAACAAGCCTACAGACAAACATACTTATCATTAAATTTAATCTAAGGTTGACGTATATTTTAGACATTTAAGATATAACATCTTGTAAATAAACTTACTAAATCAAATAGTTAAAAAAAAATAGGAATATAGACAGACATAATTTGCATTTAGTATCCTTAATGGTCATGACTTCGAAAGATGTCATTGAACTGGTCTACAGTGATTATAACGGCAGTTTCGAACAGAAGTCTCGTATTTTCTTGTTTAATTAAGAAATATCAATGAATCATTTCGTTGCGAAATGCTTCGAACTTAGCGAGAATGTATAAACGCTTCGTACCGTTACTCATCGATTTTAAAAGATGCTTATTGAATAGCTATTTGTGAGTATAATTATTTAACGCCAGAGTTTCTGAAGAAACACGTAATTTTTGTATAACTTTAAATTCCTTTTTGCCAATAGACAGAATTGTATAATAAATGAAGGCCTCTACTACCATTTATAGTCAGTAGGATTGTCCATGTTCTTAGATACCACAAAATTGTACGGAATATCAATTATGACGGATGATAAAAATATATTGAAGAGTACGGTAATGTACCTAGTCTGTAGAAAAATTACAGGCAGAAGAAATGATGTACAGAACTTTTTATATCTTTCATACATTTCCTGAGATGTTTTTTTGCAAGATTGTTAGCGTTCGGTCATTGCGAGAAATAGATGTGAGTTTGCGCGCGAGAATTTCGCTTTGGTCATGCGATTTCGCGCGGTCCAGTTGCATGTAGCGTGACGTAGGCGATAAGCCGGCAGCCGGATTGATCGCGCCCATACACCGGTCGCTCACCTCGCGTCTACGACCCTGTTCCAACTGCTTTATTGATTCAAACAACCGGCACGCGTTAATGCGAAACATTAATTAATACGTACGAGCCACGCCTCTACGCTTCGACAACGAAAGAACGTCGTATATTTAATGCCCAGTTACGTTACGACTCGTTGCGTAGATTTATGTTTGTGTTAATTGTGTTTAAATAGTTAATGATTTATTGAATGGTTGATTTATTATAGAATAAGATTTTTCTATATTGTGTAATCATACGTTTAAGGTATGTAATAAAACGATTTGCCAACAGTTTGAACTGGTTGTAATTCTGCAACTGTCAATATTATAGTCACGATTATCGAGTAGTTGTTATACTTTCGAAGATTACTCAGAAGTTTTGTACTACACCGTACTGGTAAAGCATCATAAATGAGCTCACCACGTGTGTAAAACCTAAACACGTATAGTATTCATACGCAAGACTTACTTCAAACAAAACATTTGTATAATTGTTATTGGAAATGTTATTTTTGTGTATAACTTAAATAATGAAGTCATCAGCACAGTATTAAATGGATAGTAATTGCTTTAACGATTTGGTCGATGCATCCAAAAACGATCGAACGAATTAGACACATGGACTGATTCACGTTTTTAGGTCTTTGTCTTTATCTACATTTCCCTTTCTTACTGTAAGTTGAAATAAATATTGTTATCTAGACAATACGATTCAATTTATCTTCGTATGCTTCGTATTCATCAATTTAATCTTGAAATTATTTATACTAAAGCTGTCAAAACGTATGATAATATTTGTCTTGAATGACCGGATTTTAAATGCACGATAAACGGTATTTTTAGACACTAAGCAGAAATTTTAAATGTTTTGATAAAACATTTTATTACATACATATTTTTAGATATACAATATTGCTGACTATAAGAGCTGAGTCATATATTTACGGGGCGTAGTTATTTCACATGTAAATTTTTCATTCTTACGCTAAACGCCGCCCTGCATATAGAATAGCCAGCTTGATTGACTAAAACCTAATCCCCTAATGCAGGATAGACACGAGCCCCTTGGTAGAATGTTTTTGATCTGACTGATTTAACATTTATTAATTATTATAGATGTAGTTGTTGATAATATACTATTACGTCTATACAAGTAGTTTTAATTGAGTAAATCTATGTTATTCCGCTTGATTGGTAGGATGATCGAACAGTGAGTAGTATCGCAATCCAGAAGCGTTCTGGTCCGGTAGAGGCGAGGACGTTCGTCTCTTCGTCACGGCCGTTTACGCGTCATCGCCTCAATGTAGCGAACCGTGTTAGACATTATTTGCAAACACCCTTGTGTGCTGTAATATTTAGTATCGATTTATAAACAAACCACTCACGACTACTACGATTGGTGTAAACAGTGTTAGGGTCCGTCTACAATTGATATGGATAATTCTAGGCATAACCCTAGATCGTGCCAAAGTGATTTATTCAAACAGACTTTAACGTTACATATATCAGTTCAGAATCGACTCCACATCCGTTGAATTCAAACGTCATAACACGCTTAAGATAACAGAGATTGATATCAGATATCGAAAAAAAAATTATCTTTAGGCATACGTTCCACAAAATCGTTTGAAAAGTTCGAGATATCAGAACCTGCGCTCGCTAAATTTTAAGACAGGCAAACCACCCACTTAGCTACCGAGAAGAGAGCATTGTTTAAAAAATCTATTTGTTCGACTTAAACCGTGACCCTGTATCGTGTTTAGTATTCAAATGTCGTTGGCAGCGTTATGGTTCCGTATTTATACAACTGAGGGCGGGTGTAACATCGTTCGTTTCTGGTATTAGGGTCAGCCTTATACGTGATGTTTAGTATGCTAACAGTAAGTTTAGATGTGATAAATTTATTTGTAACATGATACCTCTTCCGCTTTTATGGTGAATTTATTACAACAAAGATACATGCAGAATTTATATA
>NW_013527693.1:2803634-2812022 GCF_000836215.1 Papilio polytes
CATAAAGTGGACATTTCCCCTTCCTATGCGTTTCCTCCACCGTCACAACCACTTTTCCTTCCCGTCCTTTCCTCTTAAGAAAGGGGTAAAAATAGGGAAAGGGACTAAAATTAGGCCTCCGGCACCACACTCATCAGACGAAACGCGGAATTGCTTCCACTTGTCGCCTGTTTTCTGTGTGGTCGTAGTATTGCACCGGATGAGCCGACCCATTCGTGCGAAGATGTTCAAGCGGGCTCTACCACTGTTAATTTTTAGTAATTATCATCAGGGAATTGATAGACTATATGTGACGGATTATTCGTGTGCGATTAGATTAAACAAAGAGGAGTGTCTACGTAAAGTATTTGTATGTGTTTGGCAATATACAAGTTATTCGTTGAACGAAAATTCCTTGACGCTAAACATTTATAATCCTGTCGTTTGAATATGACAATAGATCATTAATTTATACGACGGCACATGATGACCGAGTTGTCAGACACGCAAAGTGACGTGCGCCATTATAGACACTTAATGCAAAACCATGTTAAGCTATCATCTGCTTTATTGTTACCAACCGACCGTGAGTCGGATCACGAAATTGAATATCACAATACAAAGAAACTAATTTACGTTCGATTGACTTAAAGATAATGATTTGTTCTTTAAAAATTCAATATCAGATATCTTAAGTTATTTATATTAATCTGTAATGGCAAGAGAAGTATTTGTAACATCGTATGGATAGTTTATTCCTATGCGAACTCTTTAAAAGTGTACTTAAGTTATCCATAATTCATTTATTCTAGTTTGACGGATTCTAATAAAAAAAACGTGAAAAAGATTTAAAATTATTCAATAAAGTTAATGTTAACCCTTTATTTACAATATTTCGAAAGGTACTACTGTATTGTATGAAATATCGGTTTTTAATGTAAATGTCGAATTGGCAATGTGTTAAAAAAACTGGCTCCACGCGCAGCTTACTTTGTCGTAATGTAAATTAATATTTTAAATTGCAAATTTTAGTATCACCCTGAACCAAAATAGATGTCGTACCAAGAGGGAAAATTTTTTTTTCGAATTTATTTGCATATTTACATGAAAACAACCTAAATTTAATTTGCGAGGTTTTATGGAATGTACGAAAACAACTTTTTTTAATATTTACGTTTGTTATGATCAAGTTAAGTAGAGATTGTACCTAATTAGACGATTTATCTCAACTTAATCAAATCTAATCACTTAATTACATCGCTCCAAAGTAACGAGTTTTATAGTTATACTCAACCTATTTACATTTCTCCATCTTTATATACTGTTGTGTATTAAAGTAGTTTTTTCAATGACAGAGAAAGAGATGACAATGTTTTTTATGCATATGTTTTGGCAGTGGAAACTCGCCGTATACCATTATATTTACGTCTATATGGCCGCGTGACGCTCGTAAACTATAAATCCGATGTGTTAATTTTAACTATCTTATCTTTAAACTTCACCTTGTGCCTAAGTTGTAACGTTTACACAATAGTTTTGTGAACATTGTATAGCATTCATAATAGATATTCGATGTTTGACTGATTACATATTCACCAGGAAGCGTTAAAGATTGGAATTTCAAATGAATTCTTTTTATAGATCTTTATTATGTTACTGGATGGTTAGGATAACGTCTATCATAAGTAGTGTTTGGATCATTCAGAACGATATTGTGTAGAAACAGCAATTTTTTGGAACGATTTACTAGAAGCCTGCTAATTATATAGGCTAATATCTTCGTTGTATGACCTCACGGGTGATATAGTTTTGTTTTATCTCTTTTGCTTCGTATGACGGCAAGGACATCTTTATCCCAATATGTTGCGCAAACAATTAACCCCTAAAATGTTATCTCAACGAAATTTTCCGTAGATTCTAAGTGAATATAAAAGGTTATCTTTTATTACACCCATCCGAGGCGTGGACAATAGCAGACTAAGTAAGGAAGTTTGCGGTCAGAAACTCAATAATCAACACTTTTAAATATTTTCATCTCAATTGTAAAACATCTTTACAATGGTCGTATGTTTAAAAATAAGTGTTTTATAGCTTTAAAGTCATTGTAGATTTTCCTTAAAACGGTTAATCAACTACCTCGACAGTCACTAGGCCGTGATCTTAGACCCTTGCTAACGGACATTCTTGCCACACGCCTAGCCAGACCTAGGTACTGTATTTTGCCTAAATTCCATATCTATATGTAATCGACGTTTTTGTTACCACATGAAGAAACGTAATTACAAATTCGTATACAAGAATAATGTAAAAACATAAGTGCTAACAAATTGTTACAACCAGTACTGGCAGAAAGATAGTAAACAGTTATCAAAGTGTGCCGTAACGTCATTTTACATATACTTAAAATTAACATAATGTTTATTACCATAATGGTATGAACACTACTATCATCAAATTAACCTTGAACAAACTCTGACGTGACAATCGCACGCAAAGATTTAGCAGTCCTCACAGGTCCCCTTATCTTTGTTTTTACGTAGCATTATCATATTTATTTAATATTATAAATGCGAATGTTTAGATGGATGGATGGATGGATGTTTGTTTGTTAGAGTTTGTAGCCTAAACGGCTAAACGGATTGCGATTAAATTTGGCATAGATGTAGAGGATAGTCTGGAAGAGCACATAGGATACTCAGTTTTGTTTTTTTATTCCACCCGGACGGAGTCGCAGGCGAATGCTAGTTTTATAATAATTTGTTAAAGACTTATTAGGTCATGTTTTGTTTCTTCTAGCAAAACAAGGAAATATTCTTCCAGATATACAGTCTAGCAATAAGAAAGCCAGATAATTAGGAACTTGGGACCATAACCCTAAAGACTAAGGCCATGTTAAATTGACTATATTTCTATTTTTTATCTATATATCTATCTATACTAATATAAAGAGGAAAATTTGTTTTTTTTGTATGTATTAAAATAACTCATAAACTACTAGGCCGATTTCAAAAATTCTTTCACCGTTACAAAGCTACGTTATCAGTGAGTAACATAACGTTTTATAATTTTTTTCGCGGGCGAAGTCGCGAGCAACAGCTAGTCGTGTAAAAGCTTGTGGTAGAAATTGAAATGAATTTTGTCACCATGGGCTATCTCTGGAACCACTGAGCCATCGTGATTTGTCAAATCGAATCTTATCACGATTACAGTAATCAATAAGTTTAATTACAATCGATATGATTTCGAGTTCCTTGTATTGCTCAACAAGTGTCGTTAAAGATCAAGTAACGTTATCGATATTGTTCCGTCGAAATCGGTTGCGTCAAATTGTTCATGATCGATCGCCGATAGCGAACATACTGTGGAACACGTAAAAATATGAGATAACTCTGTTATCTGGATTTTTTTTTTGACGATGTATTTGATTGTGATAAAATTGTTACACATGAAAATAGATATTACGACGCATTTCATAAGTATTAGTTCCCGTTTATTTAAACTTAAAATGAATATTATGCGTTGGTTTTTATATATTTATGGTAATACACTTTAGTTTTTCTTTGTATAAAATAGTAATGCAAAATTATTTTATTTATATTATAACGTCTAATTATTGCGAATTTTCGTTAGTTAACCGGATGGAATTTTCCTTGTTGCGTGTTAAATGTTTCCAAGTTATTATCTAATTTGATGTTTGTGCGTTAACAGTAACTCGCTGTTTCGCGTAACCTTTATGTTTGCAGACTTTTGAGGCTTCTTGCTTACGTAAACTATTCGTTCGGCAATAGTGTTGATAAAATCAACTTAAAAGCCGATTCTAAATCAATCTTTTATGGTTAAATTAATGTCGGAAATTTTCCGGCTATTCCTTTAACGAAATACTTGTTTGAATTTTCGTATATATTTTTGCACGTGACGTTGTCGAGTTATGTTTAATCAGTCTCTAATTAAAACAAATACAACAAGCTTTAAAAGTATTATACGTGTCTATCGTTAAGTACGTACTACAAGCACTTCATTTAGATCTTGTTCACGTGCTAATTGTTTTCTACTATAACACGTGTAAAACGTAATATAAATATTATTATTAATCAGGTTACATCTAAATGACTAGTAAATTTTGTCCTAGTTGTTTAAAACTGACATTCACTAAAACAATAGAAGTAGTTTATGAATGATCTTGCTATATAGAAGTAGCAGAACCTTCTAGAATACCGGGTTGTTGAAAGACAAAGACCTTTTCCTTGCTCCTTCGTTTGTTCGCTTATCTAATTCAAAGGGTGACGCTGCAATTTCTTGTGATTTAATTCCAAACAAACGATCTGGGTGGGTCAGCCAATGGTTGAATATCTTATTTATAAGAATCCGTTTATAAAGAACCCCCTGAACGATAGTTGGGTAAATTCAAACTACCTAGTTAAAAATATAGCGACTGATTTGTATTGTTATCGTAATTCTTATTAGACTGTTGCAATCGTTATCAGATGAAACTTTTCCTCCGTACGTGTTATCGTTGTCTGAATGAGATCAGCGATGACGGAGCCTCGGCTAGCGTCATAAGGTCGGCCCTATACATAGACTGTTTGATTTAACGTGTCCATAGACAATGAGAAGTAGTAATTGTTAAGTCATCATGTTTATAAGAATAGTAATAGTGAGTAAATTGAGTAAGAGTTGCATGATGTCATAATGCAATGATAGAAACATATCTGCTTATCTTAGTTTCGATTGTAGTTATCCAGCCTGAGTGCATGTTCTATGTTTTAGTTGATGTTTTTACAATCCCGTTTTTATCTCCTTTTCTTACATGTGATTGTAATGTATAATTAGGATTATTTTTTCTTTTAATGTTAAGTTGTTTATCATTTAATTTGAAATGTAGATAGTACATAGTGTTAGATTAATATAATTGTAAGTCTAAGAATAGTTCTGTCGCGGTCGACTAATCGGAATCGATCAAGAGGACACAGGCAATGTCAGTACGCGGCCACCAAATAGAAATCAAAGCGATTGTATTTCCTTCGATTGTTACAGGAAATATTTATAACGTTTTTATTTCTATTCATCGTCATATAGTTCGGAAAGAACGCACCGTATTATGAGAATATCCGTTTAAGCTCTGAGATCACCGGCGTTAATACGAACTTTAGAATGTTGTAGTCATCTATAAATGACTGTGTACTGAATGAATTAAAAAAAAAACTTAAACAATGAATTTTATTCGTCAAGTACTGCAAAATAACTTGGAAATGTGTTTACTTTGATAATACGATTTGCTCGAAGCTACATTTTCGTTACTTTGTGCCGATGTTGTGCAAACTTGCAGAGAAAGTTAACTGACGAGATAGAATCTGCACGATTTGCGTATTATAATGTCAGGATGTGTATGTGTGCGTAAATATTTAAGCTGTTCTTGTAGAATTTGAT
Source organism: Papilio polytes (assembly GCF_000836215.1). Classification (NCBI taxonomy): domain Eukaryota; kingdom Metazoa; phylum Arthropoda; class Insecta; order Lepidoptera; family Papilionidae; genus Papilio; species Papilio polytes. The sequence goes on from NW_013527693.1 coordinate 2,809,041, forward strand.
CTTGATTAAAAATTTAGTATCGTCTAAACTGTATAGTAATGAAATTGAGAATAATATGTACTGCTACTAAACGTAGAATTATGAAACTTTAACTTTTACCTACATAAAACTATTAAGATATACAAATATAACTTCCTACACCCTAGTCGTAAAAAATAATTGATTTTATTTGCAAAAAAATAAGGAAATCCACAAACAAGCCGTTCATTTGTATGTATCAGTAAATTTTGACCTTCCATTGTTTGTGCGTATTTAGTCGCGCACGGATACGCTAATTCGAGTCGCACGGACAGCTTTCGCATCTGCCCAAACTGAATACACTGAAAACGAAAGCTGTGATATTCTGTGTTTCGAGTTCCGGTTGCCAGTTATGGCAATTCTTAATTTGTTTTGCAATAAGAAACAAAAGTTTTTAATTGTTGTCCCACTCTGTTCTTTACGCATGTGTGTCTTTTCGACCGTCTTGTAACGTAAATAATTTAAAGAGTAAAGTATTAGTTTTGTGGTATCAGGATTGTGATTGACAATTGTCATGTTTCATGATAATCGTGTAATTAGATTTTTTAAAATTAAACTAATGTTCACTTCTTATTTCCTTCTTTAGTTGTGATATAATCCAAGACGTCGGATAAAGTGATATAATGTATGCGGGCGGCGGGTCGGACTACTTTCTCTCGAATTCGGTCGCGAAAGTTACCCGACTCGCTGCAAAACTTTCTACAGTTCAATGCATTCGTACCGCTCTGATATTACTAACAATTTAGTCTTTGTTTTGATTTTTTAATACAACAGTAAGCTATACTATTAGAGTCAGTTTACAATATTTGTTTGACATTTTACTACTAAATGTATCAGAAGACGAAATTACTTACATGTACATATATATCAGTTGCAACTTTATCGTAATGATTATAATTTGTGTAATTTTATTACAATATATCTCAAATCGATATTACGAAAGGGAAATCTCAATAGTTATCACGGTTGCATAGATACTAGACTTAACATATCTCAAAGATAGGCGTTTAAAGCTTTAAATTCTTACTATGCGAATTTTAATAATAATATCAGAAGCTTCTTATCATATGTTAATAACCCATAACTCAATATCGCATTATCTAATTTGTTTCTAAGGAGATATTAAACAAAATTATTAGTCACCATGGTGATCCCGCCGCTCGATAGTCCTTTGTCTTAAAAAAACTTACGAAGAATAGTAACATTCTCTTCTTTTCTGTATATAATAATCAATAAAATGTATCTTTAGCTATATAAACAAAATTTAACTTACAAACTTTCCAAATGATTATCGAATTTGTAAAATCATTGTAAGATAATAAAAATATCTACACTTTCACTTTTCATACAGGATCTTTATTTTACGATGTTTCCGGCTTTATTTAATTAAATCGAATAAGCTCCTCAGATCACGTTACGAAATTTTAAAAATTATACCAATAAAATCGTCATGTGCTAATAATTCATTTACATTTTGCCTATAGTATGAAAATTATAAACCTAAAAAGCATTTGGCAATCAAAAGAGACGATAGTATCATATTTGTAAGATAAAAAATATATGGAGTAAGTAATCATTGGGAGTTATCTTTTATACAACAATAGTGGATGCGATCCAGTGACCACACGGGGCCTTGTTGTAGTTGCAACCACAAAGGTTTACCAACTGCTTTAAACTAAGATTTATAAACAATAACTTCAGTTGAAACTAGTCTCTCATTAGGGATTCTAGTCAAAACCTACAAGTCATGTCACAGTAGTATATTTCTTTAATTACTCTAAACATATGATACAGTACATTGTTATCGTGATAAGATGTTAAGTATCAACGTGATTTACTACACGGGTGAGCAGTGCACATGATCCAAATATAGTTTCCTTGAAGTGGCCTGTGTTACATTAGTTAGTTGTGCTTGACTAATTTTATATTAGTCATGTAACCACGTGCCTCTGCCTTGGCGCCGCGTGCTCGAAACACCCACGTGCTCGTAGTAAAATACGTAATTTGTCACTAGTATTTCGCATACTATCAGCTGAATGAATTGACTTATCTTTAAATATGTTTATAAATCATTTTATCCATGTATAACGCATTTATTTAATTAATTTATAACCATTATCGTTCGCATCTATTTCCGTACTATGAATTTCGTTTAAGTTGAATGTTTGAATAAATCTATTTATGTTAAATTACTCATGATTGTCGGCTTATAGGAAACACTATTGTTTAGTTGTGATAGATAAATCGTAAAATGTTTGGGTGATTCTTTATTGGATTTTTTTTTTTTTTTACATAAATTATTAAGGTGATGCTTATCTTCCATCTTAAGGAAAATGGGGGAAAAAAGTCCTACAGCATTTTTAATTTATATAGGAACACCGCCATCTAGTTATCAATCAATAAACTGTGGTGCGGTATTATGTTACTTAGTATGCGAACGTGCTCTGAAGATGGCGCTACTTTCGCTTTGGCTTGGAAAAGGTCAGGGATTTCTTTTTTGAATTGACCTAGGCATAAGTAATGGTTATCACAAAACGTTTATAAAGAAAAGAACACATAATCATTGCCGATTGTTGAAAATTCAATAAATTGATAATTTTACTCTTATATTACCGATGTTTTTAACTTTAGGTATCTTAGTTATTAAAATTGACTAGGCGCTTTATCATAACTTGCATTTTACCTACATCTATGTGAGAAAGCTACTAGTTAGGTTAAAATTAGAAACTTTTCGAAAGAATGCCTAGCTCATTGCACACTTAAAATTTTCATCAGAAAAATCTGATGCTATTTTAAAAAATCGTGACATCGATCTAAAGCGTTTTCGTAAAAAGTTAAATAAAAATCGCAATTTCATACATTTCGTCGGACAATAGTATTTTTTAGGGACATTCAAACCGACAACGAGCGAAGACAAAAACTTCAAGGGCGGTTAATTCACTTGAAGCAGGAAAAGAGTAGCGT
>NW_013527693.1:2812063-2825150 GCF_000836215.1 Papilio polytes
TATTCAGTTTTCGGTACATGTGATGCATTGTAATATGTTAATTAAAACGTCTGACTTGTTGCACATTTTGTTTAAAATCATTAATTCTTAGTTGTCAATGTTCAAATTTAAAGGTCAGATCTTTTTTGTTTACCTTTTCAGTTATAGTATTGGTATTTTAATTAATATTCCTTACAAGTTTCCTGTACATCGTACACAATTATCTTAAGCATAAATCGCAAACACATAATCGATAAGCAAGCCACTCACTTAAGTTCACTTTCTACTTCAGATCCGTCGCGCCACACGCAACTTTCACGTTGGGAAATGCTCCATAACGACTTGTTACTAAAATGATATAAATTATATAACAGAACTGAGCTGAATTTCGAAATGTGTAAAAGTTCACAGACTTCTAAAATGCTAATAAGGCTATTAGTACATTATAAATATGTCACGGAATTTTTCAACAAAATAAAAGGTGATATCAACGATAATAATTGCCACACTCAGAGTTGACATGTGGTCACTAAGAGAGTCCTCTTAGTCTAGATTCTTCATGTAAAGTCCATATTGAGGACCATTTAAAGACACTCTTAGCACTAATATTTGCCTGTAAAATTATTACAATTGCGAGCTTTCCGGGTTTTGACATGGAGTCCTCTATTTTGCAAGCCACCCACTAAGCTATTAAGACTTCCTTCGCCGCCTTGCAATATTATTATTTGCGGAAATATGTAATTATTACATTGAATTGCGGGAAGAGAATGCTTCGTGTTTAATTAATTTATCTTGCTATGTTTGTCTTGCCTGTCGGATGAATAGCTTGTGTGCATACAAAGATTAGTATTGTATGTACAACGTACCCACAGCCTTATCCAAGGATTTTTGCACTGTTTCCCCGGTATTTTAAAGTAATCTACCGTTATATTTGTGGTTAAATAAAATAAGCATATGTTAATTGAAAACGTACGTTCAAAAGCCGTATTTCAACTTCGGCTCATAGAATAAATGTACCTGTAATAAAACATTACCTTAAAAAAACACACACAAATAATTATTATAGGATTCCTAATAAAACTTTATTATCTCCTCATTTATTAGGTAGAAATGGTTTCACATACACGATGATGAATGAATGGATTAAAAAGCACGTAGCCAACATCTTTACCTTTACTCGGGTCTGTATTACGTTTATCTCTCTGGATTAGGTTCGGATATAATCAGTTAATAACTTATTAAGTACATATAAGTATTCATAAGTTATACCCTAATTTATATATTTTTTAGAATTTCAAATGAAAGTTGTATATATTGTTAGTTTATTGTATTGTAAGTATAATAGAATTATGTTGAACATAGCTTTTATTTTTGGAAAAATAGTAATATTAATATTCGACGACCGTATGGACCAACAAAAATGCACATGATTTATGTAGCTTGGATATATTATAAACTTTATAACTCGTAACAAGCTGGCTTCATTAACACTGGTGGTGGTTTTATTTTTGTGTATTATAAATATATTTTTTTTTTCATATTTATTTTATTATTTTTCATAAAAAGCTTGTGTACACATAGAGACGGTTTTTTTTATTTAAAATCTTTTATTGAGCTGGGCGTGTGCTCGCGTAAATCTCTGAATATAATTTTTTTTTAATATAACATCTATTTGAAGGTTTTACTATTACTTATACATTTACTAGTAACCAAATTTCAATGTCATAAACGTGAAAAAGTAGGGTTTTTACATTATCAGCGGTCGGCCTTCGTACAATGATTCTATTGAATTGGTCGACGTTCACTATTTGTTTGTTTACACAAAACAAGCTAATTCCCACGAAAATCAATATGCAAAAGCTTTAGTTATAATTGCTCGTTCAAATTATTAATGCCGCGAATTAGTTTATTTTTAAATGACGAGACACTTAAATATTCTATCAACGAAATTTATTTTATTGAAAACGTTAGGAAAATCCGTAATAGTTTGAAATTATAACTCACATCAATGTAATCATATTTGAAAAAAATATTCACGTTCTCAACAATTAATCTGATGCCTAGCGTAATCTGCAACAGATACCAAAGTAATGAAAATTAAGTTATTTTATGATACAAAATTGCTATCGTTTAATTCTTTCAAATTTGAGATGCGCAATTCGACTAGTGGCTAACAGTTTGCATATTATTACCTCGAGTTTCACTTTGGCCGCGAATTTCTCGAACTCTCGCGAAATCTTTCGACATTACGACATATGTGGGGCCTTAATATAAGGCCACGGTCAAAATCCGAAATCGATGTATTGTCATCCATAAGACGTGTATGCCATCACGTAAAAATATGAAATCAATCAAATATTTATTTAAACTAACATAATTATATTTTATTTAATCAAGAATAATTTATAAATACCATGACATTATTTTATTTCTATTTCATAAATTGATCACTTGTAAAATTATAAAAATAATTGCATTTAATTCTACAATTTGAAAATCAATAAAGTTAATTAACGCAAATTATAACGTACAAAAACCAATACAGTTAAAATTAAAATCATGATCTAAAGTAATTTTATTTAAATTACTTAAACGCGACGCCAAATATAAACGCTCGTATTATAATAAACTTGAATTTAAATTTAAAATTGTTTTCACAAAAATACAAAATGTTACTGAATAAAGCGTCTATAAACAATGAAGTAATCGTTATGGGTATTATATTTATCTCAATAATTTTATTATTATTAACACTTATAACATTTGTTAATAGATATTGTTTAAAGGTTTTCCAAGATTGCTATACTCATATTAGCGATAATATAACAAGATATCGCACTTAAGATGTTGAAGGTTGTCGTTCAAGACGTTTCGTTATTGCTCGGTGTTTGTTCCGATGTTCAGCTCAATGTGCAATATTAGCATATAAACATTGGAAGAAGTTTAATATTGATTTTGTTTTAACAATATAAAAATGTATTATCATCCAATCCAGTCAACTACTGTGGTAAAGCGCAAGTAAAAGTAAGGCTTAGAAACATTCTCTTGTTTTAATTGATTAACCAAGAACATAAATCCTGTGTGCGCTCCTATCAGCTTCTTTATTACATCACTTTCTACACACAAAGAAATGTGTTCCATACCATACCGCAACATGTCGATAGTTTTAGTATTTCTGGTCATTCTAAGATAGTGTAAAATGACATGTTGTTTTGATATACTCCCCCCTCTTAAATGGTAATATTAAACGTAAGGCAGCAAGCAGTTTAATCTTGTCTTTGCTAGGTATGAGCAGAATAATATTTAAATCATGTATTGATATCAGTAACAAATATGTGCAAAGCAGCGGTCCAGATTCATAAAGTAGAGCACATAGCGTATGGTTTTCGTTAAGTAAACATCATGCTATATTAAGCGACGTTGTAATTAAATGTTAACCACAGTTTCAACGATTTCTGAATAACTTAGATTTAACAGAAAGGCACGTGTTGTCTACATAAGTGCTAACTTAGCTCATTAACCAATATAAGATCGTGTGCAACCTAATTGTATAAAACTATGAATAAATTCCGTTAAAACAGATTGTTTTGCTGACTCTTTGTCTAAATTGTAATCAGCATACGAAAACAAAAGTTGTGAACGCGTCCGTTATATCCGGCGCGCACAGCTGAGTGCTCGTCGAACGGAACACGGCCGAACAGTGAAATTCATAGCTTCCGACACTTTGACCTAAATTAAATTTAAATATAAACCCACTTAGCAGACTTTATAAAGTTAATCTGGCCGTTCACTGTTACGACACACTTTGTAATCAACGCTCAAATATATTCCGTAACGAACACACACATTTTTTGTTTTCTACTATATTTTGTTGTATTCTTTTGCGATTTTTAGCAGTGAGTGACTAATTTAGTGAGTACGGGTAAAAAAATATTACCCTAGAAAAAAGATAGTTTTAGATAATATATGACTTACTCTACTTGAGTCTATTAAGACTCTCCATCGTTGTAAAAGTTTTATTTGAAAAACCAATAATTTATGCTTTAGTGACATTTGTGTTACGTTCTAATTTACGATCGTACAAGGGTTTAATATCCGTGTAGCCTTATAAGTTTTATTTCTTTATGTAAAAGAGTGACAATATTTTACTTGTAAATATTACAAACAATGATAATAATGATTGAATTTTCTAAGCATAGATAGGTCATTGACATTATCTGATTATCCAAAAAACAATAGTACATTTATCAAATATTGTTTTATACGACGAAAATGATTCCGAGACGATGGACTCTCCCTTTCAGTCATTTGAGATATATTTGGTTGATAATTATTATCTATGTCTAGACCGATTAGATTATTAACTTAAGTTATAAAAGACGTTTTAAAGTCAAGGGTGTTAAGCATATATTGACACGCTAGCTACTCACAAAGCATTTATGTCTATAATTTATAGTCAGTTGTTACTATTGTGTGTAAGGCGTGCGAAGCCTCAACCGTCAAATGATTAATTAATTCCCATTCAAAGTATAAAGGTTTTGATGCGACCTTAACACTTTTGCATGAATGAGCGATTGCCCAACGCGCGTACGAACACACAGCAACTGAGAGTTTCCGTTTAGAAACCAGCGTTTTGTACAGTTTAGCAATACCGACGTTGGCAGAGCTATTCTAATAAATAAGCTATTGCTTGTGACGATACAATTTTAGATGTTCTTAACTAAATTTATGAATTTAACAGAACATTTTTTTCTATAGTTTTAAAACTTAGGTTAACCTTTTGTTAAACTCCTATTGTACCAGACTTATTTTACCTAGTATGGTTTTTGTCTATATGGACTTTTGGATAATACTTTAAGTTTGAACAATAGTATCCGTAATCTTAGTTACAGCAGTTTATATCCTTCCAGATTTCATTTCTTAAGTACATTCTCTATTTGAAACATAAAAAAAATGCCAACGTTATTATAATGAAGTGTACTGTACCCCAACGAGACACCACAATATTATTTGAATACATTGAAACCCGTAGGTATATGATCCGAGCTCCGTGCGACAAAACAAAGGTTCAAGGATCTTAAAGTTATGCTAATTGTCTACCGACGAAAAACATCAGACGAGTTTGAATGTTTACGTTTTCGATCTGATTTAAGTCTCAAAATAAAACTATAAAACTGCGCACTAGAAGACATTTAAAGTTCTACGTAGGACGGTTTTCGGTATTAAATATAATTATTATTCTGGTTATCGGGTTTTCCATAAACGTAAGGAAGATATTTTTTTTTTACTAACCAATACGATACCCAGAACGCCTTTATAAGAAAGTATACAGTATTTTTTATAGTTCAAACATTAACACTACGTCAGCTCAATAAATTTACTCTCTTAGACACATTTCATTCAACCAAACTGTTAAAGAAAACTTGACTGATTCGCGTGAGAATTAGCCGTCGTTGACATAAAGGCAGCATAAAGATCTGCCAACGTTGAATCAATACTTAGGAAAGAGCAGTTACTACATGTAAACACAGTTTCCATTCGGTTCTGTTTATAGCTTAAAGGTTTCTGATCCATTTGGAGATTATTTCTAGTACTCGAAGAAGCAGACTAAAAGCTCTTTAGTGTTGAGGAAATTGCAATAATGATGACGTCATTTTATACGGATCCTATTCGGAACATTATAGTACGTTATATCTTAGGCTTATTTTAGACGCAAATCGTACGAGCGTATGATTGTAGCAACATGCTATCGAATATAAATTATAATTTTGTTTACTTAGTGGCTTACTGTTTTGCTCAGAATACTATCGAACAAAATATGCAATAGTTACAATTATGGCAAAATGTAAACACAAGCTTCCGTTACATTTTGCAGGCAAGGACGTGTTAAATATTTTACACGTGTAGATTGACTTTTTTACCAGGCATTACAAGTTATAATTAAAAATTAACAAACTTCAATTACCATAAACACAATTGCTTTAATTCACATCAATTGAGCGATGTATTTATTAAAAACCTGACTTGTTTTCCAAACATTCTGTTATTGAAAGTAATTGCGCATAACTTTATGCCCACAAGAAGTTTTCGGTCGATGTCAATGTTCTTTTGCCCCCTGTATAATTTTAACAGCGCAGAGGTTAAGTGTAGATGAAAGACGTCACATGTTTTAATAGATACAGCGATTTAAATTGTTTACCATACGTCATTAATCACTTGTTTTGAATGAACAAAGGAAAGACGTCACTGGCATGAGATATTCCAGCCCCGAGTTGTTTTCAAAAATAGATTGAATCGTTTAAATTACTAATACTGTTTATTCGTTGTAAGGCCTGGAACGACAGCGACGCCGGTCGACAGTATGACATTGTACTCTCACATAAATTAGCGCAATGTAATTTACATAGAGTAGCGTCGTCACTCATGTGCCGGGCGGGCCAACGACCGCACCGCCAAGTGGTCACCCCAATGGCATCCGACAAGTCTAGCATCAAATCACTGACCCCAGATTCAAACATTTATGTTTATATTGATTTAATGAATGAACAAGACGGAAACTGCAAAGTTAAGCTTTTTTATTGTACTTAAAGTGGAAAATATAGAAGCTCAATATTTTTCGAAACACATTTCATATTAAACGAAATGACGACATCGATCGAAAGAACTGCCACGTGTACTGTACACGCGATACATTTTTTATTCATGAATTCTTAATTAAAAGAGTTTCCTCCTGATTCCTTCTGCCGGTTGGTTTTTAACCGTATTGACGAGAATTGCGAGTAGCTTCGATGTTTTTGTCCGAAAAACGATATAAATAACGAGTGTTGCGTCGCTAAATGCAAATGACGCGATGGGTTGGCAGCACGCCGCGTCCGGTCGGGGAATCCGTCTTAGTGATGGGACTCGAGTTGCTTTTTACTCGAGTGACTCGAGTCATTTTTTTCTTACTCGGACTCGAGTGAAATTTTTGTTAACCCGAGTTGCGAGTGACTCGAGTTGACTCGAATTACGAGTGACTCGTAACCATTTTGTTGGTTTATACTAAGCGGAGTAAGAAATTTTTACAGCATTTTCAGTTAAATTTGTTATCTTTTTAAAAACGCACTATTTCTGTTCTTTTGTAGAGTTTATTTAAGCCTAGTTTAAGTTAATTTTATTATGAAAATTGTGTAAGAACATAATCAAACTGTCCATATTTGGATCTCATGAAAATTACTTGTAAGAACTTATTTATAGTACACTGTAAAATTTCAACTTATAGATGATATAAGAGGTTTCTTGATTATGTAGACAGGTTTAGTTCAAAGGAAAACACTATTTTTACACATTTTGTACAGATTTTTTGAGTAACTTTTACGTTAATGCGAAAATAATTTCTTTATGTTAAATTAACATTGTTTTATTGGTTTTAAAATTTTGGTTCCTTGATTTTTATATTCCGAGTGACTCGCGTCTATAAACATCACTCGAGTCTTATCTTCACTCGAGTGGCATTCGAGTGAGAAAATTACGAGTACCGAGTGACTCGAGTGAAAAAAAATCACTCGAGTCCCATCACTAATCCGTCTCGTCTTGGACAACCCAATGCCGCTCCAATCGCCCTCTACCTTGAAAAACTCTTAATCATACCTAAAAATAAAAGATTCAACATAGCCATCTGCCTATGTTACAAATGAAAATTGTTTTAGAACACAAATTATGAGTAGATAAGAAGCTAAGCGTTTATCTCCCATGAAAAACTTACTATTGATAAAATATAAAATATTAAAAAAAGTGTTAACATGAACTGTTCGAACCTTCGGTAATTAGTATACAGAAAAGTCGGTCATAAAGAATGCGATGTTCAAGCAACTGGTTCGTTTCTACTGCGCAGTACCGTTTAGATAAGCGGTCAATGTAGGATACTCGGCGCTCACTTGTAATCGGCCAGTAAATAGGCCGCCGTCTGCCACATTTATATCTACGATTATATTGTAATTAGTAGATTTATATATCATATTCACAATCACTGTAAGTTGAAATTTGCATAAAAATAATTGCAAAAATAAAACCTTGAATAAATAGACCAAGGGGCTATCTCGTTTGCAGTTGGTCATGCGAGTGATAAAATAGTTGTTTTGTCTAGGATGCAGTACCTACTTAATTCGATAAAAATGTGTAAACAAATAACACGATTTGTATAATGGCAAAACGTGGTAATCTGACATTCGCAAGACTTACTAGATTTATGAGATAACGTGATAGAATAATTTAATAACATAGAGGAAACTTATTTAGTGGAAAGTAGCTAAATCTACGTAATAGAATTAGCTACATAGTAATAAAATCTTTTAGTTTCCATTTGTTTACTTCCTCTATTCAGTGTATGGAAACAAACATTACTAAAAAGCATAAGCCATTGGCACATTGTTTTAAGAACAATAATGTACTCTGAAGCAAGAAAATCTATTATATTATAAAATATAAAATCTAGGTACTATAAATAACCCAATTACGAAGAAAAGAAAAAAAACGAGCACTGTACGAATTATAATAAATAGAGCTTCCTTGGAATTTAGTATCGGATCATAAAACGTAATGATTAATTTTTTATTGTATTTGATCCTTTGGCTTTTAGTAATCTCACTAATTTTTATGATAACAGAGATAACGTCTAAAAAATTTGATACAATAGACCAGGGCACGTGTCAAACAAAAACACAGAATTTTTGTTCAGAATATTTGTCATTGAATATTTTTAGTAATAATAGAAATAAAATTATTAATAGATAAAAAAGCTTTATCAGACCCGACAACCTTAAAATGTTGCTATCAACATTTGCCTATGCAAACAATTGAGTCATTCGGTACCGAAGATTATAATTAAAAAAAAAAGCATGACGTTTCAAAGTAAATTCATTGTGTTGACAATGAAGCTTAGTAGTAGGTAGAGCTTTTGAACAAAAAACATAATCAAATTGGAACAGTATCACTTGATTGATTACCTTGAATTATAACTACTGGAGTAAGCTTCATGTTTTTTTTACAAGTTTTTCAATGCTTTACAAGTCAGAACAATAAAAAACGGACAATGTCATTTAAATTCGCTGTTTCTGAACGTGATGTAGATTTTCGAAGTTTGAATTTATTGTACTCAATCGTAATTTACATAGTTTTATTGTAGAATAGACGTTTAACAGCTTCCTTTAAGTGTAGACAAAGATCTGTAAATATTAGGAGCAATATATTCGTGTCTCGTAAAAGTATTCGAAGGCATCGATGCGGACGTGCCAAGAAAACGTTATTTTTCCGGTTTAATATGAACTCGTTTTAGCATGTTCATCAGGGCACCTCGTTGTAACACATCGAAGACTAATTTTGGCACTGATAGATCGATGACCTTATACTTAATAATATAGAAAACGGCAGCTGCACGTCCACTTTAGTATTACCTTGGTAATAATTCAATGTTTCTTAAAAAGCACTGTTACTTGCAAACTGAAAATGATTCTCAATTATTATTCTTCGTATTGCTGCTAGATATAACATCTGTCATGTTGTGTCTAAAAATTATAACTCATACAAAGTAGACCTGTATGAAAATCTTTTTGTTTTAAATTCAATCGTTTTCTGATATTAAAATATTTCCTGATTTTAAGTTGATCAAGTGCCTTTACGTTATTACGAGAAGTTATTTTTTATAGTAAATTCATTTTATTAATAACAAACAGTACCTACGGATTAAAAGCAGCATTGAGACCGAAGATGAAAAATATTAGTTCGTTGTGAAATTGACTGTACATATATTTGAGATTGCATTACAAACGAGCCAGTAACCATGGTAGGTTAAAGGGACAGAAAACTTGACACGTTAAAAGTAAACAATTTGGCCAGTTATCCACCTCCGCAAATATCGTGTTAAGCTGTGCAACGCGGGCTCCTTGACACACTTGGAGTAAGCATTGTGATGGTGGAGTCAATACGAGCCGCTCGAAGCCGCTCCGAGCCGCTGATGCTAACTTTCACCAAAACAACGTCACAACACGTGATATTGCGGACACGATAGTTTCCCTTTTGTTTTAACACCCCGCCTTCCTTACTCGCTCTTATTATTGGTTTTTAAAATTGTTATTTAATTTTACATAAGATAAAACAGAGCCTCTGTTACTCACCGATCACATAACTTTTTAATACTGAAGAAAAAATTGAAATCGGTACCGTAGTTTTTTGTTTTTCAATACAAACAAACATACAAATCTTTACTCTTTATTAGTATTGTAACTGAAATAATCAAAATTCGTAATATCAAATGGCGAAGCGCTAGTAAAAGGTTTTATTATTTGTTGTCATTTTAGTTCTAAGATACATCCTTGGTGTACTGACATTGATTTATGTATATTTAAATATTGTTTCTGTCCCAAGCAATATATGAATTAAAGAACGTGGGCATTTGCTGCATAAGGAAAAGGGGACAGCTTTAATGTTATAAAAAACTATGTAAGTGTCTGGGGGAACGGATATTCTACATTGTGAATAATGTTAGCAATTTAATATAGGAAAACTCAGACCTTATTTTGTTTAAAAAAAGTTTTTATATGATAAGTTTATTTTTAAATACATAACGAGTATTTCCATATTTTGGAGCTGCAGTCATCTTAGTCACAGTTAAATATGATATTTTTAAGTGTATTTAAAAGTAAAGTATTAGTAATCTTAGGTTGTTCTCAATACGTACTTTAGGTTAAACAATGATTGTTTCTTCTCTTTAACTGCGTTTCGACTGCTTAAACTGAAAAATATTGTCATTCCTTACATGCTCCTTGAAAGCATGTAGACAACAATATCTGTCGATACAAGTATCATGACAGTCGAAATCCATTTATAAGAACAAAGAGGAATAGAGTCAGCAAAAGATGGTGTTAAAGCTGATATTTTAGTTCCGTTCAATAGTCATCGCCAGCCGTGGCCTACTGACCGTATTCAAGAGTGGAACGTCAGAAGTAGAATGTTTAATGTTGTAGGAAACGTGCCGTGTCTTGCGTAAACGTCACAAAGACTCGTTTTGTATATGACTTATTCATACTTAAGGTACATTATTTCGTAAAATATCTTAACTTAATTAAAAAGAATTTAATTATGTTAAACTTCCAACGAAACATTTAACTCTATTGATAATGTTAAAGAAATTAATTATTAACAACATATTTTTAATAAGATTATGTTATGAATAAGAATGAATATCGTGTCAACGGCGTAAAATATTAATTTAATAATCATTTGATGAACGTAAAATCATTATGACTCGCTAACTAAAAATCAAACCCAGGACTTTATCATTATCATAAATAATGTAAAATATGATAATATGATGTAATGCTAAAAAACATATTCTGTTTTGCTCGATTTTGTTTACCACTTGTTTTTGATAATCCCGATTATAGATATCGCAGACATTAACACGGATAGGCTGAACTTGTTCTGAGTGCAATAGAAACGAAAACAATACTTAATTTGCAAGTCAATTTCGAATTAATAACATTTAACTCATGAAAGTTCTTACTCATCAACCATCTAATTATAAAGGTCACAACAATCTCACTCAATATTCTGTATTGTGACAGCTTACTCCTTAATTTATTACTCCGTCCCCGCGGAATTTAAAAAAAAAACAAATGCAAGTAACCTATGTTTTCTTCCAGACTATCCTCTACATCTATGCCAATTTTTATTGAAATCCGTTCAGCCCTTTAGGCTACAAACTCTAACAAACATCCATCGATCCATCTAAAGTTTCGCATTTATAATATTAGTATGACAGTATGATTAGTATGATGATTGTGATGATTTAATTGTAAACTGTTCGTAAACTTCTTCCTTGATAGTTATATCAATTTGTCCATGTTACAACGTAGTTTACATCTTTATCAGTGCAATGAGCAGACGGCAGTCGGATATATAAGCAATACAACGCATTTAAGTTGGACAATATGGCGGCCGATAAGATGTGCTCCTTAGTGCGTCGGTAGCGTACGCGTTACCGTTTGCCGATGCGTTCTGACATCGATACGAAGGTTATCGCCGGTGTCAGCGACCAGCCACCGCCGCCCACGCACACATATGTTTACATACTCATACACGCACACTAACATGGCAAGACGCGAGCTTGCTCTCAATGACCGTATCTTGACCATATAATGACGCAGGCGTGATACGCTCTTGTTTATACACCATTTTTATTTTTGTTTTGATGTACCTATGGATTGATGAAGAATCAATTATAATTGATGTAGCATCTTAATTGACTTGTATTATAAGAACAAAGCAAAGAATTTCCTCCATAAAACCTTAAAATATTATATCATAAATTTTAAAATACACTTTATTAATATATTTTTCTTTCTACAAAATAAAGTTTGAATGTTATTATGATCACATATCAATTTGTATACATCGAACGTTAAAAATTGCAAAGTTAAATGTCATTGTCAAGTCCTCAAGATGCTTTGTAACATGTCATTCGGAAACATACGTGTCCAATGGCGCGTCCTCCAAAATCAGTATTCTTGATGTCGGAGAAGTATCACGTAGGTGGGGCTTTATTCAGTTATACGGTATTCTACTTTCAACGAAATCAAATTGTGAAAAATCGATGAAGACGTCTCGGTACGTTTATTTATGTTGTGCTCGATTGTACAAAGGGCATTGGCCGTCCTTCCTACCCATTATCGCGCAGCTATCCTGAGCACAACACTCGTATAATGTACACACGAGTGCGTCAAGACTGTGCACAAAGATAAAGCTTTTGTTCTCTATTTAGTAGGCACGGCGTACTTACCGGTACTCATTTGTTTAATGTTTACTACATTTTAACTATTCTTAGTTACACACAAACTTATCATTAAGTAATTGTGCATTAAAAATTAATTAATTGTAATTTGTTAATTGCAAATTACGCGCAATTATAGTTTTCATTACGAAGTTATTTGTTAGTTGTTAGAATAATGTTTTAATAATATTAAGTAGCATATTTAAATGAATAAAATCTGTTACTAAAAATTAGATACAAAAAACATGACGTAATTTTCGGCAATAGAAGTTATATTTAAAACGTTTTAAGTAAATAAAAAAA
>NW_013527693.1:2825159-2825358 GCF_000836215.1 Papilio polytes
ACATTTGACTTACAGGGTGCAATGTTTGTCAGCTAGCGTGCGGGCAAATCAGCTGATTCATGTAAACAAAGCGCTAGAGCCACATTTAGACCCGGCCGCACTCCGAAATAATATTTCCCGGACGTTTCCTGTACAATACGGGTTGTAATTTTTTTTTCTCTTTGTCTTGTCCTATCTCTCAGAAAGTAGTTTTTATTAT
>NW_013527693.1:2826605-2923796 GCF_000836215.1 Papilio polytes
GGGCAGCGCCGGCCACTCACCGCTGGAAGACGCGCGCGCCGCTATGGACCTGGTGCTTCTTAAGGTGCATGAGGAGCGTGCCTCGCGTGCACGCATCTCGAACCAGCTGCCAATATTGCAGCCCTATGATCCATTGGTTAGTTCCGCCTAGGTTTCGAGTGATTCAAGAATAGACTATGAACATGAACTATGCTAATATTGTTGTGGATTGATCCCGAGTGAATACGACTTGTGTTACGTTGACGGAGCGCGCGTACTCGTGTATGTGCCTTCGAATTGCAAAATGGCAATAAACGTAATATTTTTTTCTAAAAGTTGTTTGATTTCATTTATCACAAACTTTTATGGTAGGTACGAGTAAGAAGGAAAGCGGTAAGTATTTTGGTAACAAGTTGCAATCGAACGAGTACACTTTTATTTATATATCGATTTCTAAATATTGACATACATTTAAAATAAAAACATCAACATCTGGGACGCAGCAGCAATCGGTGTTATAGATATTTAACTGTGCAAAGTTATTAAGGAGACACTTTCACTAAGTTAGATTTCTCTATAACGTAACACGCGTTATTCACCACTAGCGGACAGCAGCGTCGGAGGTTTCTAATCTACCGTCGATATTAAAAAGGAGCACATCGTTCTTTATTTTAAAACATGAATTTAAATGTTAAGCTAAAATTATTGAATATAATGTACTGGAAACTATCTTTAACTTCAGAGTCAGGTTTTTTACTTACAAATATTAGGACGCGTAGGTGGAAATTACAAAGACAATCAAGGTTTTGTTGATAACCGTTCATATGTAAAAAGCTGACGCAAGGTAATTCCAGCGAGTTGAAATAACACGATATGTTATTAAGTCGATGAATCATAATGTCTGGGTCAAGTTACAACGAGGAAAATTTTATCTCTACACTATAAGATGGTAAAAATAATACACGGTATCTGATAATACTTGAACTTAACGAGTTACTGTGTTCTAAATACAATCATGGTAACGTTACATTGGTATTGCCAGAATCTACCTAGTATGGAAGAGTAACAACATTTGAAATTATTAATTTTTAACATAAATAAAATAGGAGGAAAACAAGTTAAGTATTCCTTTATCAAATAAAAAACAAATTTTGCAACTAATAATAAAAATTCGTGACATGTTTTTCAACAAAGGCGTATTTACCTATGTTATTGATTAATGCATTTTCCACTAAAGGTAATCTAACATTGATAATTTAATTTTAGAGACGCGCTAATGGTTAGTTGTCGTATGCTTCGTGCTAAATTGTAGACAAAATATATGGAATCGACATTGCACTAGGCAGTTATATAATTGTCTTACGTAAAGTTATGACGAAACGCTTAGTGGCTTGATGAGCGAACTTAATGACTTCTACCTTGGATGAAGTTGAGAAATCGAATACACGACTTTGTTTTTTCATAGGAAGCATTTAAAACTTTGCCAAGGATTACATTTTCTGTTTCCTTGTCATCTTTGTTATTGACATTCTACGATTTGTAGGCGTTTACAGAATACGACACGCAAGGACGTTAGCTCTTTATTACGACCTTTCAAGCGATTTATAGCATTTTCAAGTGTCGGTTATCGGCCGAGAAGAGAGTAATGCCCTTCCGACCGGTCGTTCGTGTTTTCTGTTTACGTTTGTTGCCAAAAATAAAGCTAGAATTTTAAATTGTACGCATTAAATATATTTCAAGATAAGGTATCGTACTCAAATATCTAATAGGGTCATTACACGTAAATAATTGAGGCCGTCATGTGTTTATTATTTCCTCAATAGATTACATTATATCACAGTATCTGCGAAAGTCCGCAGATTTCCCGGAGTTATCTAATCTCTGTTATGACAGGCATATATGGTAGCGTGTTTCAATTTGTTCGAAGAATTATCAATAATAACGCACAGACCGAGCATGTCTATATAACAAACGATGTTGTTTTGAAATATCTTAGGTATGGCCATGCACTGCTGTAGTATCGGGGTATCATCACGTTGATTACAAAACACAGATGTGACGTTAAAATTGATCGATATTAGTCAATAGCATTTCTCGGAAGCGAGGACGGCCGCGCCACTGCCGCGCCGCGTCATCATTCGCCTGATCAGAGCACTCTGAATAATAAACGTCTGAATAACACGTAAGTCATTTTGCTTACCGCGAACGAATTCAACAGGAAAGTGACCTGGATGATTCAATGCTACGAAAATTTCTTATCATTATTTTGTCATCGTTTATTTATTAAAATCATTTATATGTAAACGATACCATACGTTGTACAATTATTCTCATTTACTAATTGCTCTTGGTAACATTCTTCCACATCAATGTTTAATCCAAAGGAATGAATTGTGACTATGCGGCTCCCACGAAACAGTATTTCAAGCATCTCAACTATTCGCTGCTGTTTACTTCCAAATAATTCTATTGAACAACTACAAATTCAGAATTGTAAATTAGCTTAATTTAGCATGACAGTGTCTGTTAAACATACGCTCCTAGTTCTAACAATACAAGGCGCCGTCAACCTTATGTCCAACACGCCTCCGCCTCTTTCACAATTGTAAGATTTCGACATAGTGTTCGCCCAAGCGCCACAACAATCACTACAGACCAATACGTACGCATTCCAAATGGTACAGACTTACGATGGTCTCAAATATATTCCGATCGAAATATTCAATTGTCATAGTAACTAACTATAGTTTCCTGTAGATGAAGTTTTATTAAATAAATTATGTAGGCGTTTGAAAGTGGTATTTACAAAACATTCAACGACTTCTTCGTTTGCTGTCTTCCGAGATTGATGACTGATATTCAACTAAAATCAACCCGAGCATAACGAAATAACCTGTCATAAATAACACAAGTACAATCACCTTTTCACTTCTGTATAGCTAAACATATCGCCTTTTTAATATAAACGATTATTGTTATTGTGTCTACCATCTAAATATAATGGTCATATAGAAAGATTCTGCTGTCCATTGTTTTACTATTACCATAGTTCTATATTACGACATCCAAATGATGATTATTACGTAAAAAGATTTCTATTGTTTGTTATTATTATCTAAATTTATTCCTATTAATTATTTAATGTAGTAATCACTACCATAACCTACACTAGGTATAGTAGATATGGTAAATAATTTTAATCATCAGTTAAATTGCTATTAGATTGCATAGTTTAGCCAAATATTATATGTAATTTGACTAAAATTAGTATACATTTCAATTAGTAGTAGATGTTATCATGTGTCCGACGTCATCTCACAAAACATAGAACCTTGAAGTCGGTACAAACATACAAGTTGTCTTTATTCGTCGTTAAAATCATTGAGTTTATTATTCATAAACGGCTGACGATGACTATATAAATATAAACATTCGTACATGAACAAACACGAATGCCATTGTAAGGTTCAAGTTTTTGCGCCTCTGTTACGTTACCTACTTCCTAGTTCCCTTGAGCAGGCCGTTGAACTAAAGATTTCAATGCTCGCCATCATGTCTTCGATATGGCTATTCACATATAAGGAAATGTCAAGTACAGGTAACACTTAATAAACAAATATTTCTTCGGCGTGTCAATATAGCACCTGCAGTAGTAATGATATAGTACATGCAGTACAAACAACACTTGTTCTGGATACGAATTTTGACGTAGTTAAAAATTGTCGTTTAGGGCCTCTCCTTGTCACACGACTTCGTTCCACACCCAAAATGATAGAGCGGGGATAGTGTAATTCACAAACACTAACTTTATTTTCCGCCTGCATTCAGTGAGGTCGTGGTAATTTTCCTGTATATTCCAGTTAGAGTCCCTAGGTACATACAGCTTCAACCAAGTCAGTGTGTGTACAACTGCTTCAAATGGTAAGAGCACAATTGGTTAATTTTTTATCATGTCAATAAATACCACGCTCAGGTAGTGTATGATGACACTATCAGAATAACTAGACGTTGATCCTAGATATTTCATAGAAATAATTATGTTTAGCATACCAAATATAAGTAATAAATGCACTATCTAGGTATGTTGGTTTATCCATGATTTAAGGAAGTCAACAAGGAAAACAGATATCACTAAAGTCCTATAAATTATGTAGAACCAGGTCTGACGTCTGCAATTCATGACTCATCTATAACCTGTTACGTCCTAAATAGGGGGTTTTTTCGCCACAAGATCCACTACATAAATTAAAATACTAATACTATGGCGTTGTAAAAGATATTATAATCTTTCAAAAATATGAATGGAATGGAAATATTGTCAGATTTGGCGTATACGGAGGCCTCTTGGACTTTTGTTACCTTATACTATATTTTTTTTAAGTTATATCAGGTTTAAAGAGTTATAAGAACGAGAATTCATTGCAAATTAATACCTAATGATTTACGTACAATTATGTAAATAATAAATTCAAAAATTGCTACTCTCAAGGCTATTGGTTTAAATTATAAAAAGTATTTTTACTTCGCAACTCAATTAAGGAACAGGTTTCTAACAGTTTAAGTTTATATGGAAATAAAAACGGATTTAAATATAAATACTATTGTTATAACTTGCTATACGTAATTTAGCTTATTAAATTAAATAACTTTTTTACGGAATCCAAGATATGCTCTCATTTTATATCCTATCATACAAGTAATTTAATTTGCTAAGAAAATTGCAAAAGGCTGCTCTTTGTTATAAAAAAGTTTGTTTACAAAGTTTTGGTTCGCAGTTAAATAAATTATTCACTTGAGAATGGCAGTAGCGGAAGATATTAAGTTGTTTTCATTTTTTTTTTCTATTTCCTTGTAAATAATACAATAACTGTCTTACAGTATAATCAACATGGTAATATACATCAACAGATCGTATGTGCATTAATTAGATTATGCAAACACTTCATTCTTGCTTTAATTGTTTCTTACTATGGCTTGTTAAAACATTTACACATATACTACAAGTTTCCTTTCCTGTTAATCGTTTTAAATACCTATCCCATGTATACAATCGTTGTATATTATGTAAGACCCTTGTTTCACTATGCGTCTAAAGACTGAACGTTTGCTTTCTCTAGTGCAGTCGCAGTTATCTCACTGAAAATTGTACACAGAAGAGAAGTAGCGAGGTAAATTAAATTAACATAATTACGCTGGTTGAAGAGAGGTTTTAACTGCCTGTAAATGAATTATACATGATGGTATTAACGGCAAACCAAAGATCAAGGACTAATCATGAAAACATAAGATCTGATATGACAACATAAAAGATTTTTCCATTCAAAGCTGCGATCCGGAATCACGAAATTGTATTTTAATAACAATTAGTTATGGATTTTATTTAATTACGATAAATGTTTTAGCACGATGTAAGAATATATGCAATATTTATTTATTAAAATAGTTTTATTTCATATTATACTATTCTGTAATGTCTTCCGTCTCAGACTTTATGTATTATTATTGTAATCTTGGTCACCATGAAAATAAAAGTCAATATAAGTTTACTATTATCTCCAGAAGTATTTACATATATTACAACAATTTTCAATAAAAAGAAGACACAAAAAGAGTATCAGAATACGCAGAAATTTAAAAAAATCTACCTGCCTTAATTGTGACTTTCAGAGTACAAAACATGCTCTTTTTACTACTTGATTGATTGCGTATTAGCTCGTGGCCTAATAATGGGTACAGATTAAGCAATTTGAATCCTAAATGGTAATCTTTTTCATGAAATCTGGGATTTGGCATTATTTATTGCAACTTTTTAATCCGCTTTCATATCACGTAATAGTAGTTGCACCAACGAAATGACAAAAAACTTGTTTAGCTAACGAGATAAGATTTCCAGTGTGATCATACGCTTCATCGCCCACTCGCAGTTAGTTGTCACTACGTGGCCGGCTGAAATCCGAAGGCCTTGGTACAGTGACTCAGTTTCGATATCAACGGTCTGTTGACCTTTTACCGGTTCCCGCATTGTAAGCCCGGCTTTTTTACTTAAACCAACAACGCTAACTGTGACTAACTCGATACATTATAATCGCTTCTTTAACGAATTTGAAATATTTCATTTAAACAATAGGCTATGATGCTGTTTTCTGGATAGTGTTGTAATTCGTTATTATTACGGCTATCTATTGCAGATGAAAGTAATTATTTTGTTATTTATCAAGGCGATTTATCTTTTTAATATTTATTTACGGTAAATACAATATCATCTTATTTTTCTACATGTTCTTAACCTCTTGGTTTGTGAGAACACTGCACATTCTCGCCTGGTATAGAGATTAGGATACTCATAAATGTCATATTTAATTATGAAACTGGTGTTAAAATTACATCATAGTGTATTTTTAAATTAAACTTATTACATATTTCAAACAAGACCAAGATATTACATAGTTGCTCATCGGTGAGCAATTATGTATTTATTTGAAATGCATTGTGGTTATTCACCGATAGTTGCAATAATTCTAAAAGGTTTGTATGATCAATGGAAGTTCATATGGGTAATAACCGCCAGCTTCTGACTAAAATGTTTTTTGAGTACTTGTGACCGTTTGTAGGACAAACGTCTCCACTTCTTTTGAACTCTAAAATGTCTACGTAGATTCGTCTTATTTATTGCTCATTATCTCTTGTTTCACTAGATGGCTCTGTGATTCTATGGGACATCAGGAATCTGACCCAGAAGGAGCACAAGACACTGCGTGTGAACATTCCATTCGATTACGCTTCGCGCGTGGCTTGGAGCCCGGATTCTAAGGCGTTCATCGTGCATACGGTTGAGGAGAACACTATTATAGTCTACAAGATCGAGAAGAAGAAAGATGGCACCATTGGAGCAGCTAGTCCTGTTATAACCTTTGATAAGGTATTTACAAACTACATATTTTCAATAATAAAAATAAGTTAAGTAGAAGACTATTTTAGATCGATCGGAAGACCCTTAGTGTACTATTCTCAAATTTAATCTACACTATGGGGAACACTTTACATGTTATAACATTTCATTTTATATGTGCAATAATTATAAAGTAGTATGACAAAGTTCTGCAAAATATATTAATGTTATGCTAGCGCATTTTCTTGGCACACTTTTACTTTCAGTTTCACCGTGCATTGCACACAGCTGCTTTACAAGTAGCCACACCACGACACGCCACACTGTCTTCCTCGCCTTGTATTTTAATGTATTTCAATAATATTAATGCGAAAAATGTTCGATGCATTTTCATATTATCATTACACAACTAAAATTTGGATGATATATGTAAAACTTCTTGGTATCTAAAATATTAAAAATAATGTTTCGATGTTTAACCGATAATTCAGTTTCAATTACTGCGGTTAACTTAGGAAAGAGAAATTGATAAGAAACCAGTTTTGTAGATAGTCATTTGGTGTAAGTAATGATAGAAAGTACTGGAATGGTTATTAGAATTAATATAAAGAAACTTTTTATTAATAGACTTGCTGCCGTATTTAAAGTGGTTTAAGAGACACTTAGTATCGATTTACTCAATTTGGCCAACTAGACTGACTGACAGTAAAAATCTGTAATTTTCTCAATCCCTCGTTGACCCCACTACTGGGTTTGGAGCTTCTTAAAGTCTGTCTTGTGGAAATTTAGTATATACAAATACAGTAATCAGTACAAGTTCTGGATACGACAGTTGACCATAATTTTTCAACGCATAGCATTTAGTAAGTAGCAAGTAATGAGGTTATAGCTATGAATATCGTAGAGATAAGGTTTCTACTGTTATAAGTACTGATGGTTTATCTATCAATTTCTATATTGGAATTGAGCAGGTTAACCATCATAATTAGTACTTCATAAGAAATTGTTTCTTTCTGGGAATAAATGTTAAAATATACTAACATGATTTTTCAGTTATATTATTTGCTTATTAAATTTTATTATTACGAATATTTATTGCATCTTTTGTTTTTAAAACAATTGTTTATAGGTATTGACATAATGATTAAATTCAATATGGAATTAATGTATAGAGATAAATAAAATAAAACAATAAAGTAGGCTAATGTATTGTAAGTATGACCTAAACGTTATGTAAATTGCATTCATTGTTTTGTTAGTTTTATTTAAACGAAACTATACAATTTTTATATTAATTTAATGACGCATTTTCATATGCTTCACACACTCAAAGATAACCCAAACAATACAGATAAAAAATAACTTTCTAGAAGTCACTGTTGCTAAAGACAATGTTGTTCAGAAACTATAATTTGTTCGAATGGCGTTTTTGTTATAACAATATTCTTATGCTTTAAGATAAATATTTTACAAACCCTGCGGTTTGTATTAAACCACAATATTTGGAAATCGCGGAAGCAGTGTCATAGATCTGATTTTGTCACAGAGTTACCTCATACAATTATACGAAATTGTTATAAGCACGCTAGTCAACTACTGGCGTTTCACAAGAAACTTTTGTTTTTGCTATAAAATAACATTTCTCATGAATTAGTTTTGCATACAATTATACAAAAATAGAAACCCGCTTTAGCGACGCGTGAGTAAATACAAAAAATAAGAGATTATCTTAATAAAATTACTAGGTATCCGAAGGACTTTTTACGAAATATTTTTTGAATCAGTTAAGTTTTAAATCTTCTTCAAAAAAGTTTAGTTTTTTTTTTTCTATTTACCTAATATGAGATAGAGGCGATAAATTGGGAAGAAGTACTATTCTCTAACGTTCTAAGTATAAAATCTTACTACAAGCTTACTTGAGATCTCTACGTATTTCAAATATAAAGAACCATTCGTATAACAACAGCTGATGATGCTGGAGTTGCTACTTCATGCCGCTAAATCTATCATAATCGTTCTATGAAAATGTTATTTGTTATGAAATATTTCTATCGAATGATTTTGACGCCTAAAATCGATTTTTAATTGGTTTTGTAATAATTTTATAGTTATTGAGGTTACAACAATAGTGCTGGTACTGTTTTTACGCAATATCGTGAAATGCGCATTAAATTTAGACGTACCGAAAATAGGTGGGCGTGATTTAAACTCGTACTTCTATGAATTCAGTCTGGACTCATTACGAACGCTTTCATTTCCAAAGTTTTAATACAGAATGATAGGAATACTCCCACTATACATGTAGATTTAACAAAATCTATCTATACTATTATAATAAAGCGTAAACACACACTTCTTGTTGCTTAAGATGTCAGCAATTATAACATATTTTTGAATAATCCTTTTTTTAATAAAAATCTCTACACTTACTCACGCTTTAGGCTATACATTTCCACGCCATGAAACTTTGTGGGTAAATGTTTTGGATAAAAACCCTAACGTGGGAAAGAGACCATAAGTTGCTGCCAACAGTAAGGAAGCAAAATTGCCAAGTTTTGTTATGTCATGTCATTTTGACATTTGCAATAAATAATTTGACATATGTTAACAATTAAATCCTTTTATCTGATGAAATCGCACGGGAACAGCTAGTTATAAAATAAAGTATGGGCCCCTTCCCAGTCTCAAATATTCTATTCCTCTCTGACGTATGTAAATTACCATACGACGGCCATGAAGTAAATATTTATCAAGTATTCGCTCATGGCTTGAGATTTAAAAGGGAAATAAATATTTGTCAATTTGTCTTCAAACGCCATTACCATACATTATGTTTATTTCTTGTCTTACATGAATACATTTTATGGTTTATTTGATCGTTGTATTTTATTGTACTTTAGAGATTATATGAAGATACTGTTATTTTAATGCTCAATTTCAGATTGAAATAAAAGTATGTTTCCCGACTTTGACATATATTTTTTTATAGTTAAAGGCTTCGATCATCAACATTTTTGTAGATTAAACGCTAGTAATCGGAACACACAGTTGGAATTTTTTTTTTTTTGTACCCCTATTACTAATTTTTAGTTTGTTAAAGATTATATAGTTGCTTCTGACAACATCGTTATAAATAAATTAAAATGTCAGTCTTCTAATTACGCTAATGACATAATTAAAACAAAGCGCAAATTTACAAAGAACCACCCACGTAGTTTACTATTATTTTTAGCTGTGATTTCTTTCAATTACTTGGCACTGTATTTGTTTTCTTATAATGTTCTATTACATAATAATACTTGTAATTTTTATTTATACCATAAGCAATGCCTACCCCTTTTTTATATTTGTCTACGTGGTGTATTAGTTACTGTCGGTTTTCACTGTAGACACACTTTTAAAGAAATGTATTGACATCTCTTTTAGGCTCTTTGAGATAACAAAGACACATTTATATCTATACTGTTTATAATAAAGCGTAAACACACACTTCTTCGTGGCGTAGGATGTCAGCAATCACAGCATGTTTTTGAATAACTCTTTCTTTAATTTAAAGGCCTGCACTTACGATACGCTTTACTCTATATATTTTCTCGCTATTAAACTAAGGGAGTAAATAAATTGGAAAAAAACCTTCATGTGGGAAAGAGAAAATAAACTACAAGCTACTAACAATAAGGAAGCAAGGTTGTTATGTTAAAGGTAATTTTGAAATGTTCAATTGAGGATTTGACAAATGTAAACAACGAAATATATATTTTTTTATAATTTCACGCGGATGAAGCCGCACGGGAACATCTAGTATTTAATAAATGTTTTACGATAGGATAATTCTACGACAATGTGTTAACCGTGTTTTAGTTCTAAAGATTGTTAAAGAAACTTGTTTATCGCATCATAATGGTTTTACGATACTCAATATGACATATTTAGATGTTCGAATTATTTTAATCAATTGATTGCGGATTTGCATTTTCATGGATAAAATTTGCACTAAATGTTTTATCGGCCAAGTTGAGGTTTCGGATTATAAATCGTTTGTTTACATTTTTATCTCGTTTTTCTTGTAAATTCATAATTTATTTTTAATTAATTGTTTGCGTTTTGATAAAATTTTCCTCAAACATTTCTAAGACAAGTCTTAATCACATACAGTAATAAATAATAATAAACAATAATTATTCTAAATTGAAAATATTTTAAATCATATATTCATATGTCTTGTGTTTATTTAATTTTGTTCAAATTCCTTAAGTTAATATAAATAAAAAGAAAAACATTAATTATATATATCAAAAAACACTTGTTCTAACTTAAGCAGGGAACAATAATGGAAAAAAATATTCCTTGCCAAAAACATCTTAGTTCGAATTTTGCTTAATTCTGAACAAAACTTAAAAAAAGGATTATAAATCTGATGTTTGAAATATACATGTTTAGAATTGTAGTTGTTAATTAAAATTGAATTGAATAAATATATAGATAGCGTAAAATTATCGTCCAAACGTAGGTCATTACTACGAAAATTATTAATCGGATTAATAAATAACATTTGAATCAGCGTTGGTAATTATATTAATCTATACTAATATAATAAAGCGTAAACACACAGTACTTCGTGGCGTAGGGTGTCAGCCATCACAGCATATTTTTGAATAAATGTTTCTTTAACAATAAGCCCTACACTTCGTCACGCTTTAGTCTTTATATTTTCAAGCTATGAAACATACGGGGTACATAAATTGTATGAAAACCTTCATGTGGGAAAAACCATAAAACCAAAAAAGCAAGGTTATTATGATAATGGTAATTTTGACATTTACAATTGAGATTTTGACGAGTGTAAAAAATAAATAAAGTTTTTATAATTTCATGCGGATAAAGCCGCATGGGAACAGCTAGTTCAAGATAATGCCCAGACGATATTCAATGTATGTATATCGTACATTGGACTTAAAAATGTGCCAATGACATGCCCCTTGTATAGGGGTTGTTAGTTTATCGAACCTTTATTGGAAATGTTCTTTCAATTAACTTGTTTCTATCTGCTTACAAATATCTCCTTTATTTTGTTCAACGATAATGGAAAATTGTTGTTGTGTTTAATATTATGTTTCCATCTTTTAATATTTTATACGTCATTGAATTAATAGGAATAAAGAATACGATACGTTATGGAAGATTTGCCGGAAGTTAAGATGTGAATGATAAAATATGCTTTTGATGTCTCCCGTCAATCGAATCACTATAAATGGGTATATTTTATTTTGTTTAGTGTATTCTACGTATTTTAACACACCTAAAGTTTTTAATAATGGCAAGTTTTCACTGCTAAAACATTTGTGAAAAATCATACTCTTATCCTACTCGTTTTGTTCTAAAATACAAAGACAACGAATAAATATATTTACATGTGTTTCCGCAGCAGAGACCCACGGTTATCTGCTACAAGGGACAGCGTATACCGTTACCTGTCTTAATTAATGTCACAGTAATTCGAAAAAATAGACAGGCAAAGTAAACATTTAGTTTAGCGACGACCGTTAGATCGTCGAGCATTCTAAATAATTTTTAGAGTCGGGTAAAAAAATAATGACTGTGTAACCTTACTTGTGTTATTTGTACGTAATTGTTCACTATAATGACGTGGGAACGTCTGAACTATTGTTCTTGGCTGAATTCAGTGAGACAAGGCTATGAAGTGCATATGCACTTAGTTTATCTGTGTTCATAGCTCTTGTTAATCATTTATTTTTACTGTCGCTCTCAGAATTGTTGTGGACTTTCTTAGTGTAGATTTAAAGAGATGTCTCGACTAAGGGACTCCCTCTGTAACCAATTAATGATTCTGATTGAGTCTTTAAGGTTTTATTTGACACCAGTCTATCGATTCGATTGCTTAGTAACAGCAACACGTCTTACATTGATGCGTAAATAATCGGCAATAGGCTTTTGAATTTTAACTACGGTATTTAACATTTTGATAACTATTATTATTTTCATACTTTGATGCGTTTTTATGAGTTATACATATCTTAAATTTATTTATTTAGTGTTTGCAAAAGAGCCGCATCGGTTTATTTAATTACTAACGTGATTCTTTAGCCTAAATGAATGCATTACAAAATTCTCGTTTTGTTTTTATAATATAAGGTGGCAAACGAGCAAGTGGCCACCTGAATCCGTCATAATGGCGAAACGACCACTGCCCATAGACATCCGCAATTGAAAATGCGTTGCCTGCCCTTAATCGACGGAAGAGGAGACGCACATAAACAGGATATTTTCCCTTTCTATGCGTCTCCTCCGCCGTCGAATCCACTTTTCCTTCCCACCCTTTCCTCTTAAGAAAAGGGTGGAAAGGAAAAGGGTTTGTTGTATTATGTATTGCCTTTTATTCCTATTTGTGAGTAGTATTAAAACAGTCTCTAAAATACAACCCAGGGCATCAAAATGCCTGGCTCATTGTTAGATCGTTCACATTGTTCAGTATTCTGGGAACACTAATTTTAAATGCTCTACCTTTTTGTTGATCTCAAGATAAAAACAAAATCCCTTTATTTATACTAATCTTTGTGATTCCGAAATCAGCGTCTGTTATTGGCGTGCAACTAATCCTTTGTAAATAACGATAATTGATATCTGCTTTTATTGCTCTGAACAAAAGTATCAGGCTATTAGCGTTGATTTTACAGTCAGTATAAATTTTTTGCATCATTCAATGAGATCAAAGAACCTTTTTCGATCAAAGGCGTTGAACCTGAGAATTAATTGGTCTCTTAACAAGATTACATGCTAGTTATTTTTGACTTAATTAATTATAGAGCAGGAACTTGCAATAAGGCTATAAGTGAAATTTTACTAACGAAGTCTATGTATTAAAACAATTTAAGCGTCAATAGATTAATGGTTTGGGGTACGGACTACCGATCTTGAGGTCGTGAGTTCGAATCCCACCATTCGACCATGTCGTGATCCATATCTTAGCATAAGCCAAGAACTTAGTTGGAACAGTTAAAGGATTGTAGATTAACGTTATTAGATTTGTAGATTAACAAAAATCTACTATTCATATAAAAAAAAATTTCTTTCTCTTTCGACTGTTGTTATTTGACAGTAATTTTTTTTATACAACTTTTTCTATAGTGTAAACCGATTCTTAGGTTGCAACAGGATGACCATCTGTTGCACGGACGATTTTCTATATCAAAGCTGGACTTGCCTGAGTGCTCCCGTACTCAAAAGCAACGTTTTTTACAAACATTTCTGGGAAGCCTTTGCAACAAAATTTGTAAACTAACGTCAGTCGACCGTCTACTTCTGAGAACCTGGTAGAAATATAATTATGTGGAAATAAGTTGGAAAAGATTAATTGTAATCTAGCGGTTTTAGCCGAAGTTGCGAAAGTAAAGGGTTGAACTTTATATAACTTATACGTGCAGCAACGTGACTTTGGAATTTAAAGTTTCAATGTAACTTAAGCTTCGGCTTCCAACTCTTTTTATAAGTAGCTGGAATTTCTCAACCAGTATTCACGTGGAACCCTTAGTAATATGCTAATTTTGCCTTGACCTTTTAGAATATAATACCAAATTATTTTAGGCATTGTCTACTAATAGTAGTAGTATAGTCTAGTTAATTAGACCGTTAGGAAGTTTTAAGAAATGTATAAATCATCATTATTAAAAATCACCTTATCTCACTTCTTACTAACATTATAAATGCGAAGGTTTGGATGGATGTTTGTTAGAGCTTGTACCGTAACTGCTGTACGGATTTTGATTAAATTTAGCACATATATAGAAAATAGTCTGGAAGAACAGATATACTTACTAAGTTAATTTAAATTCCGCGCGGATGCAGTCGCAGGCGACAGCTAATCTGTAAAACTGTATTAACCTCGAAGACTTCAGTAAATGTTTATAAATATCTATTTTTGTAACATGGGAAAAGGAAATCCGGTGTTCTTCGAATAATAAGTGACGCTTATCGTTTGATGACGTTTCACATGTTGAGGAAGTGCCAAATGATGTAAAATAATGCATATTTTCTTTGTGTAGGTATCTTTTACGCATACAATGGTGTTTCCGTATTAGTGATGTGACTCATGTGGTGATAACAGTATGCTAGTATATATTTTTTTCATTATATGTATTGCTAATAAAATTTAATGTTAAAATTAGTGTAAGCCCATGGTAATATTAGTTAAAGTAACCATCTTACTTCTTACTAATATTTTAAATGCGAAAGTTTAAATGGATGGATAGATGTTTGTTAGAGTTTGTTACCTAAATGGTCGAACGGATGTGGATGAAATATGACGTAGTAGAGCACAGTCTGAGAACACATAGGCTACTTGCTTTTGTTCCTTTTTAATCCATGCGGGCGGAGTCGCGGCCGAAAGCTAGTGGAGATAATAAATAGTACACTTTGCATATACCTTTTTGTTTCCTTCAGCCCCACTGTTAAACTAAAGCATTTGTGTAAAGATTATGCTTTTATTGCATTTGTCTAACCTGGGTTCTGTGAAAGAAAAAAAAACTTTAAATTAACTCTTTTGTCCTTAACTAAGTCAAATTTTTGTTTCGTATCTCAACAATGTCGTAACAAAAACTCATCTCTTGTTTTAACAATCATCATTTGAGCGGTTTAGCCGTAAAACTTTATTACAAGTGAGTTGCAAATGTTTTCGCTTCTTTAGAATTTTATTACTGTAATTTCATGCAAACCGCTAGTTTACGTTATACTTACATTGTTATGATTTGAATAACCACGGTTAAGTCTCAATTTGTCGAATGCTTTAAGCTTACCATAATTTATTTTTTGACTCTATAATAAGCTTTGTTTTTAAATAGTGGTACAATTTTAAATGCAACCCATTTTTGCTTAAAATATTCGATTGTTTTTATTATGATTTGATTTCCAATTTACCTTTTGCATCTAAAATAAATTATTCTAAAGAATAATAACAATGAACTAAACTATTTCTACAAAACTAGATAGATTAACTTAAATGGTTCTGAAAAACTAAATCAATTATGAAAATGGATATCTAAGAATGACATTGATGTTTTAATCGCATTTTATCTTTTTAGTGCATTCATAGATATTTGTTATTCAACTAAAACCTAGTGCCTGTTTAAACCGGTACGATAAGGTTTTTAGATAACTTTATTGGCATTTATTTTAAATAACATGGTTAATGTCAATATCTAGGTAACAAAGAAATTGATTAATATTCAATTATTTCGAGAGATCAGATAAAATTAATCGTTTGTTATTTATTTTACGAAGATAACATGCTCTATTTATTTTGAATCGTAAATATAGTAAATTGAATCATAAAAATAAACATTCCATGAACTGATTGCGTGTATTCATTTCTTATTAAATTTATGCTTTTATCAGGTATCAAAATTTATTTACATTACTGTATGCAGACCTACAATGATTAGATATTTTTGTTTCTTACACTAATATACAATAATGTAGCCTTACAATCTGTAACCTCAATAGGAACTACACGGTCTTTACGCATAAATAGACGCCTTATCTAGAAATCTATTATCTACGTTGCTAAGTGTGTCGAAGATTAGCAAAAGATCTATTATCTGTGCGTACTTAGTGCTCATTAAACAACGAGGTTAAACAACCTTCTCGGATTCGGTTTCCTTTGTGGTGGGTATTAATGTATCATACCGTATATTAATTTGATTCGTAATTGGACATTTGATATGGTTAATGCGGTTTTAAAATAGATAATTACCAAACAGTTGACAGCTTATTGAATCAGCTTTAACAGATAATTAGTATTTTCTGAGATGATATTTCATTGTGTATACTGTTGGAAATTTATTTATAAGATATTGTTAAATTAAATATATTGATTACGTTATGAAGATAACAGGAAACACGATGACAAATGTTCCTTGAAAGTGAGAGTGTTAAAAAATGTCTATTTAAACATCTGATAAGAGTTAACAAAGATGAAATGTCGAACCACGAATTTAGATGTACGTCATGAGATTACGATTTTCTCCAAAAACATTTGAATGTTGTTGAATGATTAACAATTATGACTGTACATTTTGTTGTTGTTTTTCAATGAAAATGCTTGGAAGCCTGGATGCTTATTAGTCGTACGAGTAATAGGATATTTAAGGAGAGTCATTTTAGTATACGTAACGAATTATATAGAAATCTTAAGAATTATCATAAAAAAGATGTTCAAAGCCTTCAAAGAAATTTACTGAAGAATGTATAGATTTGTTTAATAACCGAGTTACGACCTAATGTGTAGAACCGAAAATGTTTAGTAGCATGACAATAGCCTGATAGGAGATAGTATATTACAATGTGTTACATCTGAATGTAAATAAACAAGTCAATGATCGTGAAATTTATCAGCTAATGTTTACTGATTGCGTGTTCCGCGAACTTTGGCGAGTGCGAACGTCCGCAGTCGACGTATCTCTCATCACGTAGCATCGCTCCCGCACGTCTCTCGCGCAACACAATGAAACATGCCTGATGGCTGACCTTTGTATTAAACATAAGTCGATTTATTTCCTTGTTATTCGTATTTTATGACATTTTTGTATTACAGGACTTGAATCGTTAAGTACACACTATTAAATATTCAGATCCAGATCGTTTATGGAATAAGAAATAGACTATTGTTTTCTTTGGATACGTTGTACCAACATAAATAAATGTAACGTGAAAACGTGTACGTATAGATTCCAAATGACCGGCCGTCCAGCGTTGGTTGGACAGTTTATTTTATAACATGTACAATTTAATGGTAACAGTAAAGTATCCGTACGCCTTAACTCATCTCATCTTTTATTTTACAGGCAGGTCCTCTTAAAGAAAAATTCCGTAAAAACTTCGGTAGCAACCAATAAGCTCTTTCAAAACTTACTCTAATTTCAATCCAATTAAACCTCCATAAAAAGAAGGTTTTTGTGACTTACTCGGTTCTAACACGTTCCACTGGCACGATCATTTTTTCTATGCATCGGCAATATATAGCTCTTTGTTCATAACGATAGATTATGAGGAGGCAGTGATTATGCGATTTCGCTACAGCTAGCAACAAGCTCTCTGGATTGTCTCAATGTAGTATTCCCAGTATTGTTATCGCAGAAAAAAAACGCACGACATGAACTCGTTTCTGACATCTCCGAGCATGGCTGAGCGCACTAGAAAACGTTACATGTACATACATTTTTTGTTAATGTCTTTTAAATTGTATTATCTGTGCTGGGTGAACAATCGTGTATAGTTTTTACTTTAATGACTCTTGTTTCTTACTATTGTTTCTTTGTTAACCCGGAGGTAAGTACTGGAGGGCAGATTTTGCTTTGAAATGGTACGATTCTTTTGTTGTCAGCATTGTTCAGCAAAATTTATAGTACCATCTTCATCTCTACGTAAAGATTAAAACATATCGAACCCTTGCTTTATACAAACTTAACAAGAAACTCATCCATAGACTGAAGGGGATCAGTCAGATGTATTAGTTACTTACCGGTATAAACTGGTTTCGTCGGGCCTCCGATCCGTTGTTAAATAAGAATTAAGGACATCCATAACACCATGTGATATCAGTAGTACTACATTTTATATAAATTTCAACTCCGTAAAAGCAACCTTCGAATTACCATAATATGGTCATTAGTAGGGGTCTTCGTTTCCGCAACTCTACGACTGCGTATATCGATATAATCAGTAATAAATGTTACTTTTAAAAAAGATTTAGTTTGATTAATATTTAGCTGTACTTAACAATAAAAATTTATGAAAGCAAAATTTCTTTAAAGCTTTCTTATTATAAATTGTTTAAAATAACCTGTCAAGATTTGCTACGTTTAAAACTTAATAACAATTTTTTTTTGTCTTAAACCTGTATTTTTGTGACGTAACCAGTTTTTGGGATACTTCTATTGTGTTTTGAAACGTAAGATTTTTATTGACTGAATTTCCAAATGGCTTTTAATTTCATTGTTATACAAATCTTGCAAAGTGGGTGTTACCTAACGTTTTGCGCTCGTGCGATTACATTATTGTACCGTAGTTTTGCTTATACTGGGTCACAAAGGAGTATTGTACATGCTCCATCTCGGTTACCCAACTCGTAGGCAATTTGAAACACGAAACTACTAACAAAAATATCTATGCGCTATGAAGTGTGTTATTTATTCGCAATCAAACAGCGATGCGGTTTCGGTGACTTTGATCTATGTATAAACAAATGATAATAATGTAGAATTGCGTCATCCGGGTTGCAATATCACTGAGGAGAAATCGGCCGACGATACCGCTTAGTACTAGATCATAGACCCAACCTACTTTACTTAAGTATTACTGTTGATAAACCATCGCTTTGATAGCGACCTTTTTAGTATTTTATCAGTCACTCACACCGAATATGTTGCTGAAAATTTTCTTAATACACATATGATTTTAAATATTTATTTTATGCATTTTCTAGTCCATTTAATAAGTCGACCGCTCGTAACATTATGGTTAAACAAAGTAATTCTTCCAAAAATCGTAAAGAAATCAATTTTTTTGTCATTAAATCTTTCGCCCGCGACTCCGTCCGCGTGGAATTTAAAAAAAAAAAACAAAGAGTAGCCTATGTGTTCTTACAGGGTATCCTTTACGTCTATGCCAAATTTCATCGAGATCAGTCCCGCCTTTAAGGCTACAAACTCTAACTTTCGCATCCATCCATCTAAACTTTCGCATTTATAATATTAGTACGATTAGTAAGATACGCAATGTAATAAAAGATGCATACTATTGACGATTGTCAGTCTGCATTGTCAGAATTTTATTCCTTTAGAAGTGATAAAAGAAGTATCAATAGCTAGTTATCGTTCAACGTTTCGAAATATTTTCAACATAATTTCGTTGACATCAAGGTCATTTTCAACTTCAATAGACTACAAACTAAATGTTAGACACTTACATAAGCCGGGTTTGAAAGAAATTTCTCGAATAAATTGTAGACGAAACAATTGCCTTTTAAATGTCTTTGTTTTCGGTTATATATTGGCAGATATAGAGTTAGGCTTTACTTTCCTAGAAAACAGTTCCTGTCCACAGAAAATTAAGTCTTTTGAAATTATAGTTAATCTTCTTATAATAGTATGTTCAAGTACCGTTTATTAACTGTCACCTTTCTGTAATAACATATTTGTACTGTATGTATATCGTGTAGCAGTTGCAGTTGTCGTACGGTATATTTACTACAATGTTGCTTGTTGTTAACTTACTCGTGTGATCGTGACAAATAACCAAAAATTAAAAACAATAAATGTAGTCTAAAATATAACACACATTGTTGTATTGAAAGTTTTTGGTTATTAAAAACTAACTATTGCTCTTGACTTCTCTGGCTTGGCATTAAAAAAATATATAGCCTATGTTATTCACAGATAAATTATTTCTAATGGTGAAATAATTTTTAAAATCTGCCCAGTAGTTTTTGAGTTATTTCAATACGCGCAAATCTTTCTTCTTTATAATATTAGTATAGACTCGCCGTTCCCGTGCAGCTTCATACGAATAAATTATGAAAATTATATATTATTGTTTATATTTCTCAAGTTATCAATAGCAAATGTCAAAATGACATGACATGACAAACCTTAGCAATCTTGCTTCCTTGATGTTGGCAGCAACTTATGGTCTCTTTCCCACATTAGGGCTTTAATCCAAAATATTTATCCCCCAAGTTTAACGGCGTGGATATATATAGCCTAAAGCGTAACCTAAGTGTAGGGTGTTTTTATTAAAAAAAGAATTATCCAAAATTATGCTGTAATTGCTGACATCTTAGGCAACGAAGAACTGTGTGTTTACGCTTTATTATAATAGTATAGATACCCATGCATACCTTAAATCTGTTTCCCACGGAAAATAAATATTTAATCATGGTGTGATGTTAATCTATATTAGTTTTAAAAAGGAATAAAAAAAAACATTACATAATTAATATATGGTACTTGTCAAATATCAATGCGGGTCGCTAAATCGCATAAAGTGCATTGTCATTGTACCCTCTGCGATTGCCAGTGAGCCTGAGAGGTTCGTTATCATTTGCACGACCTTCTGTGGGAACAATGGCGTTATGTAGCCACCCACTCGTGTAACCTTAGTCGTATTTTTAGCTGCAGGAAGGTTCAACGCTCATATTTCCTCGACGTGGCTCACATCAACTACTGACTATATGGCACACGTTTATCTTTCCTTTATTTCGACTGATGCCACATAAATTATAACTATTATCACTATTTTCAGTTACGGCATAAACATGAATTAAAAAGTACGTTTGCAATATCAATTTTTATTTGATAATTATGTTTCTTATTTAGCCCGCGACTCCGCACGCGCGGAATTATAAAAAAAAAACAAATGTTCTATCCTCTACATCTATGCCAAATTTCATCGAAATCCATTCAGCCGTTTAGGCTGCAAACCCTATCCATCCTTTTAACTTTCGCATTTATACTTGTAATTTCAAATTTTTGTTTGATAATTATGTTTATTACTATTTAACATTGTTAGTTTTGGCGATAAAATGAGTAAAAAAGCATTTATGGTTTCGAGGATTTACGTAGGGTGCACGGTCATTTTTTATTTATTCAAAGTTGATCACCTCCAATTGTATGTCTTTGTATGGTCTTTGACCTAGAAGCTACAATGGAAGCTCTAGGACACTATACAACATGATTTGTTCACGTATAATTTTAAGATGTTATTGCACAAGAGTTGTTGCGTAACAATTACGTTGAAATAGGGATACGTGTACCTCAGGCATTGGAACATGCAAGAAACAATGTGATTGTGTAATCATAATTTTGGATATATAACT
This sequence comes from Papilio polytes, assembly GCF_000836215.1. NCBI lineage: Eukaryota > Metazoa > Arthropoda > Insecta > Lepidoptera > Papilionidae > Papilio > Papilio polytes. The sequence continues at coordinate 2,848,361 of NW_013527693.1, forward strand.
ATAGAAACACATAATTTGAACAAGTAAATTTCTTTTAGAACGAGTTTATTTAATTACCATGAGCAGTTATCTCATAATCACCAGTATACGTCCCCACCGAGGGGCTCGGTGCCTATCCTAAATAAGGGGTGACATCCTAAATCAACTACGCTGACCCAGTGCGTATTGGTTGACTTCACACATATCTTTGAATTTCTTCGCCGTTATGTGCAGGTTGCATCATAAAGTTTACGTTTATCTAGATTTTTCAAATTGCTATTCTAACTTTCTATAAATATTCTTGTTGTTCTAAATTATGCCATTATAATGTACCATTTTTTTACCGTGATTTCTGGAATTACTGCCTTTCAGAAGTTGTGGGACCAATTCTAATAAATAAGTGAATACATTAGTATAGTAAGTAGTTCATGATATAATTCTTTTTGTCGGAAGTTTGAAAGCCCTTTCGTGTAATCACGTAGTAACTGCTTTGTTCGTAAACATTTTAGTAGCAATGACTAATAGCAATAATTGTGCGTCAGCAGAACATCAGGACTATGACTCAAACAATTTAAACTCAATACCATTTTGAACTGTTACAAATTTCAAACAATATATAGTAATGTGGACATCATTAACTTAAAAGCAAGTTGCATCAGAAACTCGTTACCTTACCGTATGGTTTATCTTGAACGTTAATTTCCGGCAATCAACAAAAGCTGTCCCCTACGCAGGGTATATTTAGCCCCGCACATGTGGGAACACAAAAGAACTGAGTACACGCAAGGAATAAAAAATATAAACTACACCGGCCGCGGGTTCAATAGCCTTGGCTTGCGGCAAATGTAGCCTTTATTGCAATTTAAACTTCTATTTAGCACCTGTCTGATGGTAATTGAAAATGGAACAAGAATAACCATGCAGGTTACTTCGCTAATACTAACGAATAGTTCAAAGTTTTTCACGATTAGTAGTACTTAATAGGTTAATTATTATATCGGTTTTAAAACAAACTCTAACACTAATTGTAGCTTTGAAAAGATATAAAATCAGTACTGTAGGGTAATAAATTTGCCATAATATTACGCTTTGTATGAAGAAGTGGAACACCTAAATGATGCTAATAGTTAGGTACATTGTACAATCCATGATAACTGTATTGTTGTGGTTGAGAGGTTTTTTGAACTACCTAAAATCATTTAAAACGCACACATTCCTCCAAAGAAAACTGATATCTTAGTGATTCTATCAGTTTTATGCAGTTTTAAATCTTGCCTGTTAGCTATATGAGTATTTATTATCGTTTTTATTTAATTTCAATGTCGTTAAATGGATTGAAATTTAAAATCGCATAAAATAAAATTACATGTGTTGATATTTATATGAAAACTGTGAGAATTAATTACTTGTACAATTTTCCCAAGGGTTTTCCTCAGTCTTCGTCAAACAACATTAATGGCGTTGCTTATTTCACCTCGATATGTTTGCCTTTTAAAAAGTAAACAACTTAATGTAAATTGACGAGTTTTTAAAACCTTTGTACCTTACATACGTACTTGATGATTGCTTTTCTACTGGAAAAATCTTAAAACCAGTTTCATATTCCTAATTGGTATTTTAAACATGATTCCATCATGTACATTAAAGCAGTTAAAACTGAATTATGAATACATTTTAATAGAAAATACAGCATATATCAAAATGTTTCTTTTCTTTCAACATCAAGTCAATGATCCACATTGAAGTCCCAAAGGTCAAAAGCCGCTTTAAGAAGAGTTTCTGTCGTGCTTATGTCGGCGGGGACACTGCCCCCAGATTAGACTAGTTAATATCCATTCTACTTACAAAAATACAGACGATTCTGTGGATATTAAATGCAGAGTACCGTTACATTTGTATTCATTTGCCACTATTTATTGGCATTCTTTCTCGCCAAGCCTATGTTTTGGAATCTCGTTTCTCCTTTATGTTGTCCAGCGTGCCAGCATTATAGTATTCAATGTTTTCTTTAGACATGTTTGGCGCGTGTCTGGATTCATACCAACGTTTGTAGGTAAAGAATCGTTGTAATGTTATAGCGGAACAAGATCTCGACTATGCCTTATTTTCATTATGGTGCTCTTTAATAACTTACAGAGAATTTATAATATTGGTTTTTACTGTTCAATATTGTAAATAGGAGATAAATGTTTTGAGCATGTTACAAAGATTCGTTTCGGTTCATCCGACACTATATGTCTCTCAAGGAGAGTTGATTGTTTTAGTGGACCGTTGCCTGCTCGAGAGCTGACCCACTTTTGTGACCCCACACCGCTACACAAATTTAAACGACTCAATTTAGAATTTGCCTATGATTTATTGACATTTGTGATGCTTTAACGGTTCTTGGCACTAATACTTTCAATATACCAAAAGCACATACTTATTAGTATTGAACTTTAGTTACTACGTAATTGTTAAAGGTAAAATTTGTTTTAATTATAATTTTCCGTTTAAACTGTTTTGCAGCATGATGTGACATATTCTTCGAACGATATTACGTTAATTTGACTCAAATAATAATCATTTTAAAATTCATGGTAATTAATGAATGTATTCATCATTTGCAGGTTCACGAGGACAACATTGTCGGCTTCGGTATTTCGAGTAACGGAAAATTCATGATGTCGTGCTCATCAAAAACGGACATGGTGATCTGGGACCTGAAGGGCCAACAACTAGACCGACTGGACACATATCTGATGAGCACGCATGCTGCCAAGATATCTCCGTGCGGTCGCTTCGTTGTAGCCACTGGTTTCTCGCCCGACGTCAAAGTGATGGAGGTCTATTTCACGAAGTCGGGAGAGTTCAAGCAAGTATCAAAAGCTTTCGAGCTAACCGGCCACTCGTCTGGAATATATGACGTGGCGTTCGACGTCGACACATCCCATATCGCTACCATATCCAAGGATGGCACGTGGAAATTATACCACACAAAGAGTGAGTATGAATGGAATATTTAATGCGCATGTTTCGTTATCTATGAACAGACGCTGCGCCATTTACTGACAAATAGTTGCATGGTCCGCGCCTTGCTACGTGCCGTATCTGTTTGAGTTTTTGCAGACTCGTCACGCGGTAATGTTGTGCTTGTACGTAATGATCATCACTTCTCAATATGCTATTTTTATTCAAGCCCTTAGCAAAACAAAGGAATGGTATACTATTACAGTTAGGATGTAAACCATCGTAAGCAAATACGGTAATTGATTATTAATTGTTCAGATTTAAAAGTCTGATTTATTTTCCCACAGCACTAAAGCAAGCTTATAATGGAATTACCGACTGCACTTACGTTATAGAATTAATTTGTTATAACAGGAAAACTCGTAGGTACAAGACAGTACGTAATGTGGGCCGAGTCCGTTGGGGTCAGTCCAGACTTTTTACGTGGCTCTGACGTAAGACGTATGTACCAGCATTGCATCACGCGACGTTCTACGATGCGTGCGAATCCTTGCAAAATCTACTCGCGATTAATATGGCTATACCCAGTTTTTTACGTTGCCAATAATTGCCGGCTTTGAATATCAATGATTTTATCTATTTTTTATGGTAAACGGCCATCATATGGAAACCACGAGTAGTTGTAATTACTTACACTAACCAGAGGAATTATCGGCATTTGTTACATTTATTAAGACTAACAGTGGATCGCGACTTCGTTCGCGTGAAATCAACAGAATATTAAAAAAATATAGCCGTAGCTTTTTAATGGTGAAATAATTTGAAATCGGCCTAGTAGTTTTTCAGTTATTACAATACATAAAAATACAAATTCTTTCTCTTTATAATATAGAAATGGTCTTCAGGGCGTATGGTTTTTAATGTGTCGTTAACAGGTTAAATTACACATTTTTATTTTTACATTTTGGTATCTGTTAATGTAAAGGAACTATAATGTTGCCATACTAACATTGAGTTGCATTTAAATGGTCTACTTATTGAAACAAGGCGTCAATTTACAAAATGATGGCGCGCAGTCATGTGATGGTAGAGCATATCAAATTACGACTGACGACAATTACAAGCTACCTCTAATTTCTTGCAATACGACACGTTACTATGGTAGCGAATTTATTGCCCAGCTAATATTTGGTTACATTATATTAATTAGGTCATTATTATTGTTACAATAACAAATATAAACACTAAGGTAACCGTGTTAATAAAATGTATTTTTTAATTATAATAAAAACAGTATGAGTAAGATTGTTTGCTGCATTTGTGGTTGTAACTTACCAACTTCTTAATAGAATTTCATGCCGTTTCTACGAATGAATAACTCACGAAGGATATTTAAAATTATTACAGTAAACTCGCTTGCGCCCGAGACTCCGTCCGCGTGTAATTAAAAAACTAATTTTATTGAGATCCGTTCAGCCGTTCAGGCTAACTCTAATAAACCATCTTAATTTTCGCATTTATAATATTAGTGAGATTATAAGAGTTTTTTTATTACTTAGTAAACAAAAACCTGACTACCTGTATTATTCCATTTACGTAATAATGTTTCCTAAATAAAATTATCTGAATTACATAAGCCACCACCTGCCCTGTTTATCTCTTTGTTGTTAGTATTAAATAACGTATATACGTCAAATAAGGTATCGATGGTACGTTTGTTTATTTGACTAATGTTTGTCACGTTCCAGTGAATCATACTTTATAAACATATTTTGTATCGCTATTGCGTTGCAGACTTCCATCGACGTTTTTTTTCGAATATGTTAATTACTAACCTTGTTTTTTTCTATAGTTTATTTTGATTTATACAGTTTTGTGTTTAAATGTAAGAATTATCTCTTCCTATGTTTTTATATGCTGCACTATTTTTGAACCTAGTGCAAAACAAACTGCTAACGTTTTTGTTTCATTTTGTTAAATAATCCGTTTGTCAGTTGTTATAATTCCAAAAGCGCTAGTACTATATAAAACGTATAATATAATTGACTAATAGTGTTTTCATATGTGAGTAACAATTAGTAAGTAATTTTGTATGACATTGAATACGTTGTAAAATGTTTGCTGTTATCAACCACACCTTGTGAGGTGATGGTTTTAATCGCGGAAATAGGTGTTTCAAATAAATCGCTATTTGTTATACGGTTTAAGATTGTCAAGTTATTTGCGAAAACGAAGAAATATTTACTATTCAGAAATACTTTGATTATCTTGTACTAATAAAACTACAGTTATTGTCGTAATTACCCCGTCCTTTTTGACCGACTTCCCAAAAGAAGGAGGTATTCAATTCGTCGATATGTTTTTTTTATGTGTGTTACGGCATAACTCCGCCGCTAGTGGACCGATTTGGATAATTCTTTTTTTATCCGAAAGGTAATGCTTGCAGGTGGGTCCCATTTTTTTGTTTAATTTTTGGAGTCTAAGACTACGACGTAGTTAAATAGTTTAGCTCAAAATCGCGCGATGAAATTTCGGGTCATTTCTGTTAGTATACTATGCTCTACTCTTTCATTAACATTTAGTTTACACAATACCACACTATTTATATGCTATATTTATATGCTATATAACTCACATAGAGTCGCCGAACCAGGTTTTGCTCCTCTAAAACGATCTATCTTCCATCCTTTCTTTCGTCTCTTCTAGCATCTTTCAAACGATCTTTTAAGTACGATAGTAAAAAGGAATTAAATATATTACTAAGATATATCACATATCTTGTAGATGATGAGAAAAAAATATCTGGTTCTCATTAGAAATATATCTTGTCGACAATATTTATAAACTGCAATTGTTTATCCCTCGTAACATTCCATGTCACAGAATAATAAATAATATGACAGAGTACTATCAATGTACTGTAAATAGGTAAGATCTATTAGCAAACTGCGGGCTTCAACTGCACATATTGTGTGTTTGTTGATGGCAATTAAATTACATTTTGCTACTCGTGGGACTGAAGTCCAAGGTTTATGTGGACAAGTTAAGTAATTAAATATAAACAATCAACAGAAGTTATACCTTTTAGACAAAGGAAGGTAGATTATAAAAGAATGAAAATGCATCACAATCCAATCTAACTTCTAACTAATATTATAAATGCGAAAGTTTAGATGTAGGGATGTTTGTTAGAGTTTGTAGCCTAAACGGCTGAACGGATCTCAATGAAATTTGGATAGATGTAGAGCAGAGTATGGAAGAACACATAGGGTACTTATTATTTTTTTTTTTTAATACCACGCGGACGGAGTCGCGGGCGAAAGCTAGTATACCATAATCTTTTTTGCTGTCTTTAGTCTTGTCATATTCATGCAATATTGTGCTCTGTTTATCTATCAAAAGTAGTGTTATAAGTGTTCTTACTAATAAAGCTTGTATTTTGGACTAAACTTAGGTATCTACTATTAGATATGGTTTTTAATTGTATGGACGTAATTAACTTGAACGCTTAGAGCTATTTATCCCCAGTATGGAGTAGTTTAGTTCAGTTTCTTGTCTATGGCACTCCCTTAGCGGATTAGAATGGCGCACTATCCCACTAAAAAATTACATTGACAGCTGTCAGATAGGGACGTCGACGCTGATGTTCTGTTTTTTCCAATTTTCTTCTTAATACTACGAAAGTCGTGTAATAAAGCAAATTCGGACCACAATTTTGATTATAATTTATACTTTAAAACACACTTCTTTACAACTGTATTCCAATAATTTGAACAAAAAAACTAATAATTTCCTTTATGTTCTACAGTCGATTACACCCACGGTGAGTCCCCGCACGTGCTGGAGACGGGCAAGTACACACAGAGCTCGACTTCACCCAACATTGCACTGTCTCCTAACGCGGAGGTGCTGGCAGTCGCCGTTGACAGCGCTGTCGAGTTCTACGACACGTATACAGGACAACTGTATGACACCGTCGATAACATATACTCAGGTGAGATACTACACAGACCCACCTTATGAAAACAGCTTCATTTATATTATTATGCTTTCGCCCACGACTCTGTCCGCGTGGAACTAAAGAAAACAATAGTGAGTAGCCTATGTGTTCTTCCAGACTATCCTCTACATCTATACCAAATTTCATCGTAATCTGTTTAGTCGTCTAGTCACAAACTCAAAAAAATAAACTAAACTATCTCATTTGTAACAATAGTATGATTTTAAAAGTATGACTTCCTTAGATCGAAATTTGTATGTCGGTAGGGAAGATTGGACAAAATGGACTTTATAGGTATGGGGAGGATAAGGTTGTCTGTGGACGTCACTTTTTAGATAAAATTGAATTCAATTTGTCTGTTATTTTCTATAATATACAGCTTTTGTCTTTATCTAGAACTTTTTGCTCAAGATCTGTGCATCCTGTTGCGATTTGAATTGCGTATTCCATTAACCTTTTATAAAAGTAGGTTTATGTTTTGAATGTATCGTAAAATCTTTACGTTTCACGGTATATGATACGATTTTTAAAATACTATAAAATTATATTGTATTTGTAACAAATGGAGACGCACGTCGTTAAATTGTAATAACATTGTTAAAGCGTAGCTTATTGTTTAACGAGAGGCTACACCGATGTTAAAGTTTTTGCTTATCGACACAAAAACAGCGTAATTTCATGCAAAAATGTATAATAATAGATGTACATTAGTCTAGCGCGTTCGTTAACAAATTCATATAGTTTTTTTTTTTATAAAAATCTGCTTTAGCGAAGTTTTGAAAAGCAAAACATAACGTGTATGTTTAGGAGGTATTGACCAAAATATTGTATATGTTAGAAACATTTTAAGAAATGAGAATTACCTAAATAGTTAGGTATATATACAAACAATAAAACGTCCTCCAACTTATGTGTTTAAATATTCGAAATGGCCTCGAATATGGCACTAAGATATTCCAGTATTCGATCGTTCAGTCGCAAGTTACTGAATTATTGAACGCGCTCGTCCAAGGGAACTATCGATCGTTGTTACTTTAAACTAGCTTTTGACCACGATCTCGCGAAATAAAAAAAAATATTAAGAAGCCTTTTTCCAGACTATATCCTACTGCCGAATTTACAACAAACTTTCAATACAACTTTCACCATTATAGTATTTAATATGGTTTGCTAAGCCAAATAAAATTCCCCTCGAAGATGGGTCAAAAATTAATCGGTTATCAACCAAAATATAGACCTAAGTGTTAGCCGAATGATAATTAGTTTATGATCTTGCAACGTTTGTTCCAGGCACTATTAACTATATGTGTTTCGATGCGAGTGGGAAATATTTATTCGTGTGCGGGGACCGTGCGGTGCGGGTGCTTCACAACGTGTGTGGTTACTTCACCACTATAGCGAGCTGCTCCCGGCTTCTCTCGCACAAGCAGACCTCCGCCACCACTGAAAGGCTGAACAACACCATTAAGTCCTGTCAAGAGACGCTAGCGTCTTTTGGTAAGTAGATTAAAGTCCATATGTAAAAATCAACAGTTTATAATCTCACTAGCGTAGGTACAATTAGAGAAACTGAACGTGTACCATCTTTAAAGCTAAATTCGTTTGAACGTATTGACAAGACGAAACGAAAAATTACAAATAGAATGTAGCGTTTAATATGTCTATACGAAAAAAGTTACCGAATTAGTTTTTTTTTTTTGTAAGAATCGGAGTTTTTTAAGTAGAACATCTAGAATTTTCTCGACTGTACATACAGCTGTAACGAAGTAAGCAAAAGCGATACAATTTCATGATTTTATTCATGTTTTAATTGTCATTTCGTTTTAGTTCACAATATGCCGTTTTATAATATGACTAGGGAGATTATAAACTGTCGATGGTCACTGTATGACAGTGACATGTCGAATGCATTTATTTTTTGCCCAACTGACTTAGAAGGGTAATTTTTAAACAACTCTTTAATGTCCAATGAACCAGTGGTAAATGTCTATTATATTTGTAATATTTCCCATATAAATGTATGTATTTTCTATGATCTATTCGAATTTCGAAATTATTTATAAAAATTGTTCTTCCTATAGAAAAATAAGAAAATCTCGTAACTTACGACTGTAATCTAAGTTAACTGTAAATGTTTAGATTAACTCTAAGTGACTTGATTGCTCAATGTTCTCATTATTTTTGATTTATTTAGAAATTAATTTCTTCTAATCATAAGTAATTTTTTGGTATTACAATGCAAAAATAATTGAAAACAATGCATTTTTTTTTAACTTGTATAGTATGACATTTTTTATTGTGAAGTGTCTGACAGTAATATTTTTCTGTATTATTTTTGAAAAATTTATGATGTGAAATTTTCAAACAAAGAATCGCTTTCTATGTATTTTAGGCCTATGTTTCAATTTAAAATGGTACAGTTTTTAGTGTATCTATAAATGTATGTTAGAATTTCTCTACTTCGAAACTAGATTAAGTTTTAGCTCTGTATAAATTATATACAATCTGTTTCTATTAAGAATGTGCATACTGTGACGTCATACTTAACAAAACTAAAATAATCAGAAAAATATTCATCTATAAAAAAAAATGGGTAAATTTTTTTTTTTACTTTATTTTTCGAGCGTTTTTTGGTAAATCTATGTCACCGAGATGCACATTCTTATTTAAAACTTATACTACATTCCTTTTTATTAACGGTTCCTAATTATTACTTCAATCCGTTCGTATGAGAAAAATATTTTTTTGTTATCTATCCACTAATAATTAAGTCAATCGTTTTGAAAGACTGTGGACATTTGTGTAAAATGATTTTCTAATGTCCTTGTATGTATTCGTATGAATAAAATTTATATGTTTTAAAGGAAAATTTGTTTTTTTTTTCATTCATTTTTGAAGAAGGGAATCTAAGGACAAGAGTTTTATAAGCAGTTAGAATGTTTACGTTAACTAACATCCGTTAACTTAAACCGCTTTGTGACTTTAACAATCTTACCTCGGCATTTGTTAATCAGATTAAGCTATTGATGAGAATATCAATTGGCTGTAACCGTGCGTTTCCACTGAACACGGATTTAGGTGCAAAAAGTTTTTTTTAAACTTGAGCAGAAGTTTCAAAAACCGCCATGTTGCGGAAATATGATACTAATTCCTTTTTCGCACACTAATAAAAAAAGTAATATAATAGAGGGTTTTTGACGATCCTTCAAGCCAGGATTTTTATATCAATATAAAGTTCTTTTAATAAAGAAATAAAAATAATCTTTTTCCTTTTTAAATTTATTGTTTTGCATAAGTGACATTATTGACAATACACTGAGATACTCTTGTGTTAACAATAATTTAAGTACAGTTTCACAGCTTTAGATAAATATATATTAGCTTTATTATGACAGATATAACATTCTCACAAACAAAGTCAATTCCGATATTGCCGAGTGCAAAAATATTCCTTATGTCAAAATAGATTTAGTTTTAAATCGAAGAACTAGGTGTCGCTAGTGTTCAGATCTAGAAATCTTAAATTTATATTCGAGTTCTTTTAAGCACTAATATTTGTACCGATTGCAGTTGTAACGATGTTCTATAAATAAAATTAAATTTTTTGCTTTATAATTAACAAATGCACTAATTCTACAGGCAGTGGTATTTTGTGACAATAACAAATGACTTGTCAAAATTACGGAATAAAACTCTATAGGGATAAAAAATACAGAATTACAACTAACAATTACTATTCGGATACGATAACATGAGACCTGAGTATAAACGTCATCGAGATGTTCTCACGTTATTGTGTTCGGATAGTACATGAAAAGCAAAGTAAACGAGTACAATGCTGTAACAGGTTGAATTAAAATTGTAAAATCACTGAGAAATATTGTAGTTAACTGAAATCTACGAATCTCTACAACTTAGTTATAAAAAATCAAATATATACACTAAAAATCGTAACGCAAAAAATTTGATCTCTACTCTTAGATATATCTATACAAAAAATATTGCGTTACATAATGCAGTGTGTTCACTAACACAATCAAATCTGTCTGAAGTTGGAAACAAGTTTAAAAAATGACAAAAGACAATTACAAATTTTATCGCATTTGACTTTTGTGTAACTAACTTCAGGTAAGACGAATATTATGATGGAAATACAGAATAAAAGTATTATGCGGATCAAAAAACGCTATCTAGCAATTTTTTACGTTGAGTTTTACACATTATAACAAAATATGTACTTTGATATCAACAGATCTTTACAGTGAAGATTCACATGTGAATATGTTTTAATTGCATCAGATCAATAAACTATTTTTAATACTTGTAACGGTGCATATTCGAAGAGGATAATTTTAAAATCTGTGACTGTTAATTGTAAGTTGCGGGCCACTTATTTAGTACTTTATCAGAGCACCATATCAAATTTCTTCTAACATTTGAGCTTTCTGCGAGGTTTAACAAAAATATAGATTAAAAAAATGATATATTTAACTGTACCAAATTAGTCGCCTTTTAATTATCTTATTTTCCAATAGATGACGCTATTTTGGTACTAAAACAAACCGATGGAAATCGAAACTATTTCGTAATTCGAAATTCTTTTGAAGTCGGTAAATAACACCGTGGCTATTCTCTTAGTGGAAATTGGGTTTTACTCGATGTCTACCTTTAAACAATATTATAACCATTCCTGTGTATTGTCATTATTTTTATTCTATAGATTCTAATCTATTTCAAATCGTTTGGAATCGAAATTCCCTTTTCTAAGTTCTATGTGTCTCATTTTATAACCGCAACATTTTATATTTAGAATTGACAAACTATTCAATGTTCTAAAATGTTAGTATTGAAAATTCAATTCAGCTAACGTCCATTTTCTAGCTAAATGGAAGCTTTTTATATGATATGGTGTTTGTTTTGAGCAAATGATGTAAATTTTGGCGCGAAATTTAACAATAATGAGACAATCAAGACAAATTATGATATTTTTTTTATTTTTGCATCTATATTTTTTGTATTGTAAGCTTTATTATTACTGTTTTATTATTTTTAAATTTAGTATGTTTTTTTTATTATTTTATAAATTGCTTGGAATCAAGTATGATTTTTTTTAAATCTTTGAACAATTTTAATTTTGTGACACGAGAACATTCTAAATTACTGGTAATACCACTGATTTAACTTTATAATATAGTAAAGTGAGAGATTTTTATTGTAAAACAAGTGCAACTGTGCATTGCATGGCTAGTAACATTTTTAGGTTATTTTTTTATTAAGGGAGCAAAAAGTTGAAACAGCTTATTTTATTATTGGTATAATAAGGACATATCTTTCAAATGTGTGAATATTGTCATTGTCGTGTTCATGAACTATTATTTAAAAGTAAAACACGAACAAATATTTTATAATGTATGCCAGTTTCTACCCTGTGGTATAAAAACCATTGAATTTACTTCTGTACTAAAATTAATACTTTTAATTTGTTTAAATTGTGAAAATGATCTAGAAAATTCGATTCACAAAAAAATACACAAGTACGTAGTTTAACATTACGTTTAAAAATTAAGATATAAATGCAATCAGCATAGACTAGCTAAATAAAAATAAGTGATATTTTGTTTAATTAAATATGAGATTTATTTTAAGTAGAAATACTAAAAAAAAGTAATAAGTATAGTTTATCTAAATAAGATAGATTAGTTTGATAAATGACGCATATGAAGTATCGAATTCAATTTGTATGAAGGCAATTGCCATACTTAATGGACAGGTGTCGTAGTGACGAAACAAACACACAGCGAACAATTTTGAACTATCGATATTCAGTTTAAATAATTATTAAACTCAACTAAAATTATTACTTTCTTATTCACTAATTTAGAGGACAATTCTAGTATTTTTTAGTGTAGAGAATTTAGTGATGACAGCTACAACTATAAATCTATCGAGTCCAACTTCTATGAGAATAAAAATCGATAATCGATAAGATTCATGACAGGTTTTATACAACCCATCCCTACTAAATTTGAAATGAATTGTCAAACTAATCTAAATTATTTAGACACACTATAGTACAAACTACAAGGTTTTAAAAATAAATCTCACGCTTAAAATAAACAAACACACTTTAGTCGAATAAAAACAAATTTCGTTGTAAAAACGTTGTCAAAACAATTCGAAATAAAATACACTAAAAACACTAAAAATCAGTCACGAATATTGTCAAATAGTAACAGAGACTTGTGGAAACATAAACGACTTACCAAAAATGGGGTCGTCAATGTTAAGCAGAAAATTGGTTTATTTGAACCGTATTCACTGTTATATGACTTAAAAATTAAAGTAATAAGCAAGTTAAAGTAAATAAATACTGTAAGTACTACGAATATCGTAAATGAAATACTGCCGGCGTCGCCGGTGCTTTGGTACGGCGGGGGGCGGCACCGCTACGATAAGACTAGCATGAAATTCGTTTACACCTTCGCATTAATAATTTCTTCCTCTTTTTCCTGCTGTTTGAACATCTGGAAACAACAAAATATACTTTCTAACATATACTTTAATAATTTTATAAATGTTTTGGTGGCGTTGTTGTTGGTGGTGGTGGTGGTGGTGTTGTCGGTGGTGGTGTTGTTGTTGGTGGTGATGGTAGTATTGTTGTTATTGTTGGTGGTGTTGTTGTTGTTGTTGGTGGTGTTGTTGTTGTTGGTGTTGTTGTTGGTGGTGATGGTGTTGTTGTTGTTGGTGGTGGCGGTGTTGTTGTTGGTGATGCTGTCGGTGGCGGTGACGGTGGTGTTGGTGTCGGTGGCGACACGTACTTCACCAGTAGACGTGCAGCCTGAGGCAGTCCCCTGCAAGGTCTGCGAGCAGCGCGCGGCGGCGCGGCAGCAGCGCGAGGCCGGCGACGCGGCGCGGGCGGCGCTCCGCCAGCTCGCAGGCCGCCAGCACGCGGCCGCCCGCCTCCAGCGCCACCAGCGCCGGGCGGCCGCGCACCGCGCGCGTGCACACTATCACACGCTCCTCCCCCTCGCCGCCCTCGCCCTCGCCCGCGCCCTCCACCGCCACCGCCACGCCCCCGTACCCGCCCCGGCCTGCAACACACATATTCACAACTACATTAACAAAGCATGCGCTGTTCACACTTGGCCAGTATAATTTGTTTAGATCCACTGGCGCTAGTTAGTGTTTACATTAAGCCATTTAAATATCAGTTCATTTGTTATAAACTACTGTTAAACTATACTGGCCTGGTGATAACCGCGCATAAGTGCACAAATTAAAATCAAAGAGCGTTGATGTCCTTCAGACATTCTGCACTTGACTTGTGTTCTCTTGTGCTCCGTGGTCCTGGGTTCGAATCTCGGCAAACACCAATGCTATTTTCATAGCTTGAATTTTATGTGTACATTTACACATTCAACTGAATAAAGCAAACAAAATAAACACATTTATGCCACAATGTAGCAGTAACATGTTGAAATGGCTCCAATATGCGTGGTGCTTGTTACCTTTGGGCACAGGTGCGATGGTGTTCCGCAGCGTGCCGTGCAGGTCGTAGATGCGCACAGCCACGTCCGCCACCACCAGCATGTCGCCCGACAGCGCCACGCCGCCCACCAGCCCCAGCTCCCCCCCACCGATCTAAAACATACAAATCATACTAATATTATAAATGCGAAAGTTTAGATGGATGAATGTAAGAGTTTGTAGCCTTAATGGTTGAAAGGATTTCTATGAAATTTGGTATAGATGTAGAGGATAGTCTGGAAGAACATACAGGCTACTCACTTTTGTTTTTTTTTGTAATTCCACGCTGACGGAGTCGCGGGCGAAAGCTAGTAACATTGTAAGACATGAGCTGTTCCTGTGCGGCTTCATCCGCACGAAATTATAATAAACATCATTACATTGTTTACATTTGTGAGATTTTAAATTCAAATATTAATATTCAAATGCACAAATAACAAGTAATGTAAAATGTCCCTTGGTAAGTGTGCTATAGTTACCTCAGTTTCAATGTTCCCGTGCGCGTCGAATATGAATACTGCGCGTGCGCCATTGTCCGCTACGGCGAGGCGGCGTGACGTCACGTCCGCCGCCACCGCCACCGGCCCCCCCAGCCGCTCCGACCGCACCGTGCGCACCGTAGACCCGTCCACACTCACCTGGTACACCACCACACCATTACACCATTACATCATTACATTGTTACACCATTACACCATTACACTATTACACCATTACACCATTACACTGTCACACTGTTACTCCATCACACTGCAACACCCTTAACTTTTACATTTATATTAGTAAGATTTAGTTTGACAGGCCCAGGATGGTTCCGGTGATTTCCACGGAGATTCAGGAACCCTCTTCTAGAGGCTGGCCACCGAGGGGGTTTTAGTGGATACAAACCTCACATAACCCTCTCTTCTCCCCAGATGGAAGGGTATCTTTTAGAAGTTTCCCACCCCCATACCAAAAAAAGGCCATTCAGGGTAAAACATTCTTTTCATATACTAAAGATTTGAATTTTGTATACTTTAGACATTGTTTAATGCAATACATATATTTAATATAGAGCACCTCAGTTAATGTCCTCGTCCGCCAGTTGACAGCGACCACGCCCTCGGCCGTCACCGCGATACCCGTGCAACTGCGCCCCGATAGACCTTAACATAATAGAAATATTAAATATCACCCGCAATTATATACGTATTTTAATAAATTTGGTGTATAATGCATTAGTAGTGTTCACTACCTTCGTTAACGATGTGAGTTTTGAAGGCAAAAGTTTCATCGTCCAACACCTTCACTCTGGAGTTGCCGGCGTCCAGCACGTATATTTCACGACGCTTTGGACACCTGCAATATGCAGATAAAACTAATACTATGCGAACACTAAGTAGACGTGATATAATCCTTTAAAATTAAAAATAACGGTAGTAAAGTACATTATCACATAGGTGTACGTTTGTTTGCGTTTGTAAATGTTTTGTCTTTGTAAGTGTGCGTGTGTAAATATAGCGTGCATGTGAGGGAGCGGTTATAAATGTAGCGTATATGCAGGTGTGCGGGTGTAAATGAAGCGTACGTGTAGGTTTGCGTGTGTAAATGTAGGGTGCGTGTAGGTGTGCGTGTGGAAATGCATCGAGTGTGTAGGTGTGCGTGTGGAAGTGCATCGTGCGTGTAGGTGTGCGGGTGTAAATGAAGCGTACGTGTAGGTTTGCGTGTGTAAATGTAGGGTGCGTGTAGGTGTGCGTGTGGAAATGCATCGTGCGTGTAGGTGTGCGTGTGGAAGTACATCGTGCGTGTAGGTGTGCGTGTGGAAATGCAGTGTGCGTGTAGGTGTGCGTGTGTAAATGTTGGGTGCGTGTAAGTGTGTATGTGTAAAAGTAGCGTCCGTTTAACTTGTAGATACCTGGCGACAGCTACGGGCTGGCTGAGCTGGTCCTTGCCGGTGCCGCGCGAGCCCCACACGAGCAGCGGCGCGGCGGCGGGCAGCACGCTGGCGCGCAGCGGCGAGTCGCGCACCGCGCGCGAGAACACCAGCACGCGCACGCTGATCGCACCCGCGCTCCATGGACGCATCGTGATCCTGCCAACAGACGTACACAATTATTCATCTATACTAATCTATAAAATTGGAGTGTCTGAATGTACTATCAAAAGAAAAATTATAATGATGAAAACAGCACTTAAAATATGTCTTCTTTCTGCCCCACAATCCGCGTTCGTTCCGGGTAATCTCAGAAACGGCTGAGCCGATTTTGACGGGACTTTCACGGGAAGCTAGGTGACATTGACGGTATAGTTTTTTTATAAATTTCGCGCCATCAATATGGCGACCAGACCGCTACATCTGGAACGAGTGGATCGATATTGACGGGACTATGAACAAAAAGTAGATGGTGCAAGGTACATGTAGGTGATGTTATAAACGACAATTTAGTATATTACCGCGCTCAAGAAGTTTGAGGACGACAGCTCGCTATAAATAATTATAGTATTTTGTATATAACCTGTAGAGTCCAGTGTCGAGGTCTGTGACGGCGCAGGGCAGCGGCGCGTCGTCGAGCGTGGCGGCGGCGCTGACGGGGTCCCCGCCCGTGCTGCGCGGCTCACCGTGGTAGTCCACCGTGCGCAGCACCACGCACACCTCCAGCCCGCACACGCACACCGACTCTGCACATTGCACATTTTACAAAACAACTCTTCAAAGGACAGAGGGACTCGGTGGCCACCATAATAAGGTGTGACTAGGCCATAGTCAACCAACCAAGTGCGAGTTGGTTGACATGGCACATATCTTTGAATTTCTTTCCCGATATGTGCAGGTTTTATCACGATGTTTTTAAAATCACATTGGTACATGGTGGAACCTAGGACCTTTGGATTACAAGTGAAGTGCTCAAACCCCTGAGGCATCGACGTTCTTACTAACTTACTAAAACTTATAACTTACCTAATTGCAATGTACACAATCCTGGGAAGGTGGTACTGGTCCGCACCCGGCCTAACTCGGCTAGGGCTTCGACGAATCGTTGCTGGGCATCATTGTGCGCGAAGTCGACCGCCAGGAACGCGTTCTCCCTGGGCTCGGCGAGTGCGGCCGCGTCGCCCAGCCGCGCGCCCAGCGCCGCCGCGCGACTACTCACCTCGCGGACCTCCACTTGCTGCTGCAGACCTGAACATTCTGCTTCCACCTGTCAAATAGTACTCGCTGCATCATACGTCATCGCTGACTGTGTTTTCACTGCTGTTAAACATGTTTTAATATGCAATTAATTTGGAAAGCACCAGTTCGCTTTACAGAAGCGTTGTTTTCTTCGAATTCTCTTTTGGCGAGAGAAGTTGACACTATGACAGGACTTTATTTATATATCTAAAGAGAAACAGGCGTCTCCTCCTCCGTCGATTAAGGGTAAGCAACGATCACTTTGATTTGATTGATCACAACGTTTGCCACCTTATGCTATAAAAAAAAAAAACAAAAAATATGCAGGTAAGATATGTTGATATAAAACTAGCAAGTAAGATTGTATGTCTCAAAATAAAATTTATAATTCATTCACAGAAGCCGTATAACTTTAAGAGCCGTATAGTAAGCAGTAGTTACATTGAAAGGCTTAAAACACCTTCAGAAATAAGTGTTAATAAAAGCTACCCGTCTGATTACTAACTTGATTATTAGTTACACAACAAAGCATACTTTATTCTATTGTGTAGTTGTTTTTCTTGCCATTGAATTTTTTTTCCTGAAACGTTTTATATAACTACCTACCGTAATAAAGGAAAGAATTATTAATATAAATTTGTGAGCCTGATGAAGCCCTAAACATACACATATTCTATTTGTCTTACTATGAACTACATATAAATCTAACCTTGCTCTCAGACATATGTAGGCATTCTATGACATTAGCCTTCTTAAGCTAGTAACATACAAGGTAAGACTGACTGCAACTAATAGTTCTTACTTCTAAGTAGGTCTGTGTGAGAATCAACATTTTATTTGGAATTTTAACAGAAGGTGATACATGACAAAACACCAATAAAATATAAATAAAACTTACTTTAGTTTTTTCAGCATCAATCAACTTTAACTGTTCCTCAAGCAGCTTTCGTTTATGTGTTGCCGCTGCAGCCGCGGCTGACTTAAGTTCACTGTGCCGCTTGTCTAAAGCAGCTTTCAGTTCCGCGAAATGTCTGTCAATAGCCTCCTCAGCGGCTGTAGCTGCAGCCTCTAATCTTCTTAACTCACTGGCAACCGCATCCCTAGCGGAGCCCAGCTTACTAAGACACTCATTGGCTCTATACAACAATATCTCAGACATTCTCTTTAAGGCAATCGAAAATGGCACTACGGTATGATCACAGGGCGTGTCGCTGTGAGGTCCGTCGGCGCAGTGCCGACAGAACACACAATCACAAGTCTCACAGAACAATAACTCTCTTCCCGGATGAGAACTACACTGGGGTATCACTTCTCTTCTTTGTCTTGCCATCAAATCCAATAACTGATTGACGAGGAACGAAGGCGGTAATGCTGGAACGCCTCCACGGGGTATTGTGATCAATTCGCGGCAGATGGGACATCGGAAACTACCCGCGTCTCTGGTTTGCGATGCAGCTATTCGAGTAAGGCAATGTAGGCAGACTGTGTGTGAACATGGCAAAAGCTTTGGAGTATGCTCCCCTCCATCATAAGTGCCTGAAAAGAATAAATGTATAAATGTAAAGTTAGAATACTATAAAATTCTAGATTAACACTATCTCCAATAGGAAAGTTGTCCAAAACTATACTTTTCTTTGATATTATTAAATCTGAAAGTTTCAGGAATTGTACTTTGTATTTCCTGCCATACATTTACTTATTATGCCTCTGTGCTGTCAAATGTGCAACAACCAATGTGTAGATAATATAAAAATAAAATGAGGTGTACTAACATAGACATGTGCCGCAGGTGAGGAAGCTCTCGTTAAAGTCTTCATAGTTGATGGAGACGGTCTCGACGAGCGTCGAACTCATGCTCGCCATCCCGACGCCCAGTCGTGAGCTGGCAAATGTTTTAACACATGTTTATGTAAACTGTCAAAACATTAACACATGATTGCAACTGCCAATAGTTAGTTCACTTTTATATACAAATTGTAATAACATCAAATATAATATAGCAAAACATTTTATCATCCCATTTCCTGTCAATAATTGATACTAATTAAATTCAATGTAGAGTTTTTTAAACAAAACTTCTTTTTCTAACCTGCGACACAATTCTCCAGCAAATATTAAAATTGACAGAAAGCTAAAATAAAATGTTTTTAGTAATGTTTTGACAATACCACACAGTGATTTTAAAAGCCCTGCAATACTGTGGTACTCTATATTAATGTTACTATAATTTATTACTTAACAGGAAAAAGGAAACCAATAATTGATTAACATACATGTTAATTATGTTAAACAGTGGATAAGGGTTCATAATTGTACAAATTACCTCTGTTTTTATTGCTAAAACATATTTGCAAAAACATATTATGTCTTAATATGCAGAAGGATGAATGAGAGTAAGAAGAGTTTAGTGGAAAAAAACAGTAAATATATTGTACTATCTTATTTTACTAGTGTGTAATAAAGCATTATTTTTCCCATATAAGTAAATAAATAATAGAATGCTAACAAAACATACCAATTTGTTAAAACAATGTCATATCTAATTAAGTTGTTGCGTAAATTACAATTTGCTCTAACCTGTTTACAGTCTGCTAATAAGAGATAATTTGTACAGAGCACTGTGAGTTGTGAATCACCAATCGGTGCAGATTGTTCATTTATTTTATTGCCTTCAATTGAATGAAGTTCAAAATGTGCTTGTCATACTCACATTTTTATAAATAACAATTCTGTCGCATAGACATTTTTGTATAGAAATGTCATGTATTTAGAGGAAATTATTATAATTAAAGTTTACATTTAAATATTTTACTACACAAAATTTAACTACTATTATATGCAATAAAAACACTTAAATGAGAGAATTATATTGATTTACTAATTTAGGATGAATTATTCATTTGTTTTAAACAATTATTTTCTTTATATATGTACATTATTTTTTTTAAATCAGGTTTTACCTTTGCTACTATTACAAGCAAACTAAGATAAGTGAAGCACATGTGTGTACACAAGCTATCTCCCTGTTACAGGTGATCCCCAAACTTTGTCAAACAAACAACCAAGACAAAGTTCATTGACCTAAACAGTTATCTTGTCTATTTGTATTTAGAAACAGAGACTGCATGTAACAGGTGTATTACTTCTTGTAAATATTACGCGACTAAAAATTAAGCTTGCGTTATTTATTATACGAAAATAAAGTTGATTTTTATATTATTTTTGAGTACAGTAGATGTTAAAATTTTTAAATGCTATATTAAGCAAATAATTAATTAATAATGAAAAGCATTTGAAATACTAATGGTATAGCATGAAATAAGTATAGAAATATTCATAATACTCACAGAAACGAGCAACAATACATGGACGTGAATTCCGATACTGGCGGCTGCTACACACATACAATTTATCTCATTTTCTAAGATTAGTTTATGACCGAATAGAAGCTTTATTCTAATCGGTAAATATTATTGCAGACTTGAGCAGAATCGAAAGATCAAACACATCTTTTGTAATAATTCACGCCTGCCCTTCTACTAAAACGAAACAAATACATATGCAAGGCGAGTTACTTCTCGATTTGGTTCACTTCAATGCAGTATGCAATTCTGAAGCCAATTTAAGTTTAAAATTTGAAGCGAATTCTCTTTCGTAATCGATCGATATTATAGGAAAACTATGCTCATGACAAAGAAGTATCAACTATTATTGTAATTAACCACTATTTTAAGACATAATAACTAGCGAATCTAACTTTCATCCCACTAAGTACCACGATACTAATGTTTCATTTTTAGTTATTCTATATTTGGAAGGTTTTGTTTCCAAATATT
This sequence comes from Papilio polytes, assembly GCF_000836215.1. Classification (NCBI taxonomy): domain Eukaryota; kingdom Metazoa; phylum Arthropoda; class Insecta; order Lepidoptera; family Papilionidae; genus Papilio; species Papilio polytes. The sequence continues at coordinate 2,869,803 of NW_013527693.1, forward strand.
TATCAAAACTATTTTTATGTCAACCATTAACCTTACAAAACACAACGTCAACTGTCAAAAGTGAACTGACATTTTAAAATTAAAAAGTTACATTTTCTGTATTAGATACAAGGCCTTTTAGACACATGGACCGAGCTTATTATTTTAATCTTTATTTTTTTTATTTTTTGGAACAAATTAGTTTACTTATTCTTTTAGTACGTAGGTCCTGGATTTCGGATTTGTAACATTTAATTTTCAGTTAATAGAATTAATTGTTTTTAAAGTATATTAATTACTACCATTCTGTCTCATTTTTATTAAATAATGTATTGCAGCTGGTGTTTTAATCATCACACCAAGATAAAAGTTGTATAGATAGATTCGAAGTTGAAGGTCATATAAATTATTCTATTTGTGATGGTTTGCGCGTAGTAGGCGCTCGTGTTTTGACTAGTAATTTGCTATTATTGTTGGACATTTTCACAAGCGTTTTAATAAATCGAAATGTTAAATACATATAACCTGCGTTATTTTACTGCCGTTACTAATAATTGTACCTTTAGGTGTACTTTTATTTAAAACTTTACATTTTAAACGGTGATTCACTTTTGGCAATATTTTAGAATTCACCTTGTGTTCCAGATATTTTAAGAGGACAAAGCATTTAAGCACATCCAATGGACCTAAGCCTTTTGATTCTATACCTGGGTTGTCATCATTACCGTTTTTGGGACCGATACATCATTTTATGCCAATTATAGGTAGGTACTTTATATTTCCTTAAATTAACGAAATAAAAGCTGGCAACACATATGACCATCCCCTTTAAACTAGGTTTAAGTATATTATAATCTCATAATTTTCATAATTGTGGAAGCTGTGAAGACGCTGGATGTGGAAACCGGAAAACCAGATACTGCTATGTCTATGATATCTATAACAGAAAATCTCAACATTTCATGCTCTTTTAATCTAGTATTAAAAAGTTTTAAAGACCATCCGTACCTTCAAAATATGTTGATCGATATTGATGTTAATCTTCATACAAAAGAGACCTATATTCAGTCATAATTTACTATTTTACTTACCTTACTTTAGGCTCTATTGGCCCGAAAGCAAATTTCGTCGACTTAGCTCATCATTTACACACAAAGTATGGAAACATAGTAAAACTGGATGGTATATTTGCCAGAGCGAATATGGTACTCTTATTCCAACCAGAAGATTTCGATCAGGTAACAAATCAATACAATTATATCATACAAAAACCGACTGTGAAAGGATAATAAAAAAACAGCCTATGTTACTCACTGATAACGTAGCTTTTTAAAGGGGAAATAAGTTTTGAACCAGCCTAGAAGTTTTTGAGTTATATCTTTCCTCTTTATAATAATAGTTTAGATGAGTGTACTACAATCTGTATTCAATTTGCTTTTTAAATAGGTATATAGAGCTGAGGAAACAAGTCCGTTGCGGCCAAGTTTTGATACTATAACATACTATCAAGAAGAGTTACGAAAAGACGTATACAATGGTATTTTCGGATTAACTGCTGCGTAAGTACGCGGCTTGAAAATAGCTATTTCCTCAGTGACTACTGCAACTTTTTAACATTTTTTTTTTGGTAGACAAGGCGAAAAATGGAGAGATTTTCGTACAAAAGTAAATCCAGTTTTTCTGAAACCTAAATTAGTGAAACTGTATGCACCAGCTTTAGATGGAATTTCTAAAGAAATGATTGAAAGGTAAGTAAGTCATGACGGATAATTTTAAAATAACGACTTTTTGCTTTTTGAATTTAAACCGTCAAATATTTCTACAGGTTGATGAAATTAAAGGATAAAGAGGAGTATCTACAATGGAATTTCGACAAAGAAGTAACAAAATGGTCGCTAGAATCAGTTGCATACATCGGTTTGGGGAAGAAACTGGGATGTCTTCGTGACGACGTTGATAATGAAAAAGCTGAAGTACTAATAAAATGTGCACGAGATATAATGGACTTTGCATATAAACTAGAATTTTCTCCGAGTGTTTGGCGCTATTTCGAAACACCAACCTTGAAGAAAATGATTAAAACTTTAGATTTGCAATGGGAGTATGTATAAAAAACCTCCATATATTTATTGGATTTATTTAAACTTTTTTATATATTTTGGCGGAGAATGTGGGACTTTATTAGTATTTAATTGATATTTTTTTAAAGAACTAGTGCCAGTTACATAAAGGAGGCAAAGCAAAAAATTGATGATCGTGGCTACGATATTCCAGATGAAGACAAAAGTATCATAGAAAAGTTGCTGGCGATTGACGAGAAAGTAGCCATTTTGATGGCCAACGAAATGCTCTTAGCTGGGATAGATACAGTGGGTATTTTGAGATTATTCACATTTATTTTACACTTAACTTTCACCCGCGAGGAATTAATAAAACAAAACTAAGTAGCCTATGTCTTCTTCCAGACTATCCTCTACATATATATGCTATATTTCATCCAGATCCAGTCAGCAGTTTAGGTTAAAAACTCCAACATTCATTCATCGATCCATCCAAACTTTCGCATTTATAGTATTAGTACAAAGTAAGATTGTAAGAAGTCCTATGTTATTGACTGCATGTATTTTAATTCCTACTTCATTTATATTTTAGGTTAGTTTTACGACCGTTGGTCTACTATACAATTTGGCGTCAAATCCTAAAGTACAGGAAAAATTACGCAAAGAAATACTTTCTGACAAACCCAATCAGTACCTAAGAGCGTGCATAAAAGAATCAATGAGATTATATCCAATATTACCTGCGAACTTAAGAAGAACTACCAAGGAACATATTGTTGGTGGATATGTTATACCCAAAGGTGTAAGTTGATCATTATTATGTATAATAGTATTAAAACACCATTACTACTGAAATCTACATAATCTACTACATAGGAAAAATGAATTTTACCTGACTGATCAAGAAAGTGGATGACAGTGTAACATATAAGCCATTTTTTATTCAAGATTTAAAAAAAATAATTCATGTCTTATAAATTTCAGATTGATGTAATTGCACCTAATGAATTTTTATCTAAAATGGAAAAATATTATCCGAAACCATTAGAGTTTATACCAGAAAGATGGTTGATGGATAAAACGGACCCATTGTACTATGGTAATGCTCATCCGATGATAACTCAACCGTTCGGTTTTGGAGTTAGAAGTTGTATAGGCAGAAGAATCGCAGAAATGGAAATTGAAACATTCATTAAAAGTTTATTACAAGAAGTAAGAGTGAGCTGGGACGGGCCACCAATGAAGATTGTATTAAAAGTAATGAATCAACTACAAAAACCTTATTATTTCAAATTTGAACATATTTAATAAAAAATATTTTTTCTAAAAATTTAATATTAACTAAGCTATATTATTTATATTAAATGTACTTTTATACATCTGTTATATACTTTACATAGGTTTTCTGTATTTTCCCTGTATCCATACTCTATACATTGTCAACATTTTACCTCTATTTACTTGTAGTCTTCTATCAATTAAGTTTTGTTCTTCAACAAAACCTGAAGACTTGAACAAACTCCTTATTTCTTCTTGAGTAAAGAAGTACACTTTCGTATTGTCTCCACGAGCATAAAAATTATCAGAAATACAACGGCCTTTTTTAAATCTAAGTTGTGCTAAGTCATATTTTCCGTAATCCCGGAATACAACTAAACCACCAGGTTTTAAATATTTGTATATATTTCCAATAAGTCCTGGCATTCTGAAATAAAATAATGATTTCTATTATAGCTTAATTATTTAACACTTATAGTTTATAGATTTTTTAGGTTTAGAATTTTTTTTTTTTGCCTATTTGATTATTATTTGTTTTAAACATATCTTCTTAAATAAAAGGCACAAAAAACTATTGTGGCACTAAATACTATGCATAGACAAAACTAGATGTATTTTTCAATTGAACAACACTGTATTGTTTCAGAATTTATGGCCAATTTTACTTATTACTAATATGGGAGATATTTAACAAACATTTATTGGTTAAATATCTCCCAATGGCTCAACAGATTTAAATTTGGGATAGATGTAAAGCAAAGTCTAGAAGAATACATAGTCTACTTACATTGTTTTTTTTTAATTCCTCTCATACAGTGTCGCGAGCGAAGTTAGTATATATAGAACTATGTAATAATACTCACTTGACAGGATCAATTGCAGATAACACAAATATTAATACTATTATATCTATAGAATTTTCCTCGAATGGCACCTCCCAGTTGGGAACAGTTGCATCCAATACAAATACATTACACCTCTTTGTATCATAAAGTTCATTTTGTTGCATAATTTCTATAGCTTTTGATGAGAAATCACATCCATATACAAATAAATTAGGGTCTAAGCTGTATTGTAGGATGGGAAAGATAGTGTTACCAACTCCACATCCAATTTCAAATATGAAACGCTTGCTTTTGTTTGATGTGTCCGGCTTAACTGCACATGTGTTATCCGGGTAAACTCTTTCAGGAGCTGATGTATTGTCTGGTGCTAATTCTGGGAATTCTGTGAAAAGCCAGTGTCGATCTTTGAAAAATCTGAAATGTAGAAAAACTTAGTTAATATTACCGTTGAATTTTAAAGCATCCGTTGCCTACTATTTTACACTTATATTTGTAATTATATTAATACCATAAATGTGAATGTTTAGATTTTTTTTATATGACATAAGGTGGAAAATGAGCAAGCGGCCACCAGAATCCATAGAAGTAGAAAGCAACAGCTGCTCATAAACATCCGCAATTGCAGATGCGTTGCCTACCCTTAATTGACGAAGGAGACGCAGAGAAAAAGGACATTTCCTCTTCCCGTGTGTCTCCTTCACCATCAAATCCACTTTTCCTTCCTATCTTTTCCTTTAAGAATAGGGTGGAAAGGGAAAGGGGAAGAAAGGACTAAAATTAGGCCTCCGGCACCACAATCATCAGACGAAACGCGATATTGCTTCTACTTCACGCCTGTTTTCTGTGTGGTTGTGGTATTACACTAGGCGAGCCGGCCCATTCCTCGGAAGATGTTAAAGCGGGCTCTACCACTGTTAGATGGATGGATGTTGTTATAAACTATCTTCAAATGCTCAACAGAACTAAATGACATTTGTTAAAGATGTAGAATAGAATCTGGAAGAACACACAAATGACTTATTAAGTTTTTTAATTCGACAATGAAGATCTTGCAAAAACCTATGTTCATTATTAAGAAACTCACTCCAAAATAAAATGTACATGGAATTTTAAAAGTACCCTTTTGGTATATTATCAGTACTTTAAAACTGTTAAATTTTATACTCTACCTATTTTGATGAATATCATAAAATGCATCCCAGTGTTTATCTGCATTTTTTTCTAAATCCTTTAAACGGTCCTCCGTAAACGTTACTATTGAATTTTTTTCTACCTTTTCTTGAGCAGCCTTTTCTTGTTCTTCGTCCCATTCTACGTTGTCCCTGAAATTTTAGTTTTAAATTTATTAATTAAACTTAAAACTTGAATATTAATGGCGGTAAATGTAGAGTACCAAGCATTAAATTCATAGAGAAATTGTTTATCATTTAAGAATCTAGTTCCTCCCGTGGGCTTTTTACGATGTCTTGTATATTCTAGCTTTCGTATATCGCAAGTTTTTACACTCTTACAAAATCTTTTTGGCAAATGAACAACAGTACCAAGCATTATGCTTGAAGACCTCGTCCACATTTTCTAGAAATCTGTTTCCAAACTGCGGTCTTGTATCAGACGGATCCATTAAGGTATTATAACAGTAAACTTATGTTATTTTTGTATTATAATTTAACATCACGTTTCCAACAGAACCAAGTAGAATAACAAGAACATAACCTATTATTTATGAATTTTTGGCAAAGTCAAATGTCAAAATGACAAGTCGAACATCCACTTCACAATTTAGGCAAAGATTTTCTGTACTGTACGGCTTTGTGTAATTAATCTTAATGGATTTTTTTTATTAATTATTTTCTCTTATTCCAGATGTTTTGATCTCAGGTCATCCTAACTAATTTAATTTCAGGTACTTTAGTTTAATGTTGGGCAGACATTTCGCTCCTTGTCGCTGTTTACTCTACGTATATGCTTTTATGTGGCAAGGCCTCAACAAGTTCATAAGAAACTTAAATTAATTAAATTACGCTAGTATAGTACCTAAACATGATCTTCGGTTAACAACAAATGAGTGGAACCATAACAAACCAGTAAAAAGTTAGGTTTTTTAGTTACCGCATTAACTTTAAGTATCCTTATTTAAACATTTCCTATTTATTGGCCAATAGTCATTTGGCTCAGTAAGTACTTTTGCTAGTTTATATTTCAAAAGTACGTATGATATGTTTGTTATAGAATTTGACATTATGAGATCATAAACTACGTTTCATGCTGTTTTCTGATCAAAGCAAACATCATAAAAACGATTCTTCGGATCATTAATGAGTTCCCACAAGCGAAATAGGTTTGTGTTAAACTTTATTACGTCTAAAAGTAGAAATTATATAGGTGCGGTTAAAAAAGAGAAATGTATCGCCAATAAAAACTTCCCTTTCTTACTAATAAAATAAAAACTTTTAAATTCCGTTTGATTGTTCATGTAAATAGTTTCTTTTAATAAGAAAGCTGATAGTGTATATTAGTCTGCAATCAACACCATGAGTTCTAGGCTAAACGAATCAAGTTCGAGGCTAATAGATGGAGATAAAAGTATAGTTGACATTTTTAATACCAATGCAAGTATACCTACATATTTTATGTTAATTTAACTTAATAAGTAAGTTTAACTTGCGACATAATAACAACAACAGTTGCGATTTCGAATCACTTGTTTTCCGATTTTCCGTTGCATTATATTACTCTGTCTCGGTTGCAAACACATCAAAACTAACAACTTCGAATAATAAAGTATCGAAGAATGAATCTTTTATCTATCTTTGTTGAAAAGTTTTGGTACAAGTTGCCTTGTCAACTGCGCTGTTTTTCGATCAGAGAAAAATTGCAATTTTGAATTTTCAAATTATGCGGTTACAAATTACAAAGAGTAATTTGCATCGAGACTTCGCATAAGTTATACGACAGAAAATTAAGAAAATCGCGAAAACCTAATCGAAGAATTACTCCAGAATCAAGAACAACCAAAGGGAATTAGGTAAAGCTGCCGCGTAAAAATGCGACTAAATACTTCATTTCTAGTTAAGAGGGACGAATAATTTATAAAAAACTTGTTTTCAAAAAAGCATTAATCTATTTATTGTATGTACACGTTAAATTTGTTCTTATCTCTTTATGTTTCGAATCCATACCGTACAACTTAACTAACTACTAACGAAGCTAACATTATTAAGGGCATATATTTAGCGAACTTCATCGACTGTTACATTAAAACTTCTTGAGCAAATTGAACGTTCAAATTTAACATGAATCGTGTTCGTACATCTCGTGTGCGCAAACATTACAACTAAGTTCCGAGTCCTAGCGACGTGGAACTTGTGCTGACGGTTTAGAAACTGTCGTCTGGTACCTGCCAGTCAATCACAACCTTTGGAAAATAGGAAATGGATCATACCAAACGCATTCTTCATTAAAATTCAATAAACTTAGACATTAAAAAATTATTGATTACATATTATGTTCTTACGGCATTAACTATAGTTCTCATTTTTTGTTTCTTTAGACGACGAAAACAAAATGTTTTATAACTTAGAACTTACTAACTAAGGTACCATGTCTAGAGCTAAAGAGCTCAATGAGCTAGATCCACATCACGGTATATATTTAGTATTGTAAATATAAAAACACACGGTATAAGGAAACGATGTCTACTGAGTTGTGTTTCAATGCTATCATTTTCGTCTCTAGTTACGAATTAATTGACGTCACATAAACGGATTATAATTACAATCGTAAGGGCAATTTATTGTTCGTATAGGGTAGACTATTTCTAATACAGACACCCCACTAGGCTCCATTAGAGCAGCGATATCGGGGCTGGGGTGCGGGAGGGAGCGAAGAGGGAGGTATCTACAAACAATCCCGCGGATATTGAACGCCGATGCGTTCGGAAATGCACCGCCAACGCTGCTGTGGCCGCGATGGCACATCTCATCTCGTCGGTGCCACCCAGCCTCAGTCGGTAGACGCGGCGTGTGAAGAAATGTATGCCCTCATTTTCATACTGATTCGTATTCAGGTATTCGAGTGCTGAAGCACGTTCTGATTATTATTGGGAATTATTCGCATATATTTTGATTTAATAATTTATTTAAAAAACTGCATTTCATATTAGCATATCCCTGAATGGACTACTAAATATGCAAATCTTTTCGACTTTGTTTTGACTATTTTTCTGTTGATTTTATGAATTAAATATTTTTTTTCTATAATTTAGTATTTGTATGCATGAGGTTGGCATGCTAATTATAAATCCTAACCTTTTTTCATACCCATGTGGGCAAGATATATACTATAGGCAATATTAACTGCGATACATAGATATAATGGGATGTAGGTGTAGGGGCGCAGCCATCTGTTGCGGTCAAGTGTACTCCTTCTGAAGTGGGTTGAGCCTCCATCCTTCATGGACCCAATAAAACGATACGCGAACGCTCTGTCCCGGCCTTTATAGCGTCGGTTAGTAGACACAAATTGAATTATCTCTACAGTATATTAGTTTTATTTTGTGGAAAAAAAAATAAAATTGCTACGTTATGAGTTTATCTTTTAGTTTTAAACATAGTTTATACGAAACTTTTACTTTTGAGACGCTGTGTATAGAAAATTAAATTAAGTTAGAAAGCAGGAAGCCTTTTTCGGTTGAAAATATAAGCGAAGTTTTATTTCTAAACTATAAATTAAACATTATAAATGCTAAAGTTTAGATGGGTGGATGTTTGTTAGAGTTTGTAGCCGAAACAGCTGAACGGATTTCGATGAAATTTGGCATGGACGTAAATGATAGTCTGAAAGAACACATCGGCTACTCACTTTTGTTTTTTTAATGCCACCTGGACGGAGACGCGGGCGAAAGCTAGTAAAAAATAAATAGTCTATTTGTTTATCTGTGATCATAATACTCGTATTAGTTTTCTACAGCCGACTTGATTAGTGAAGATAAGTGCGTCGCTTGTGCAAATGTAACTGCGACCAGACATGGTGTTTTGGCTTAAATCCAAAATTACAGCGCCCAAGCTCGCTCGGGGTTATAACTTAATATTCCGCGCCGAATCTAGATACTTTTATAGTGTATTACATCAAATAGCCTGGCAATTTCTATTTTATTACAAGTGCCAGGGGGCCATTTGCCAATGGGGCGAGGGCTTGTATCGAGTTAATTTTGTTGTTCGACAAAAATGAAAACATTTGTACACTTGTATCGCTAAGCGACATTAACAATTCACATAATTGAGATAATTACGCAAGAGTTGGTAGCAATTAGAGCGAGTCGGGCGCAGGCGGCATGAGGCACCAGGCACGAGGTAGAGGGTTCTCCTCACAAGAGCCATCTGGCGGGCATCCAACGTTCCTCCTTAACACGAGAAATTCACTCGTTCACCGGGAATTTTGCAATGACGATTTCACTCGAAAGAAGTTAAATCCGAAAATACTTTTATCGATGCGAACAACTTACGATAATATTTCGAATTTTATTCAAACGGTAAAAGTACAATCTTTTTAAATTCTAAGTTGTGAAGTTAGGCGCTTAAGCACGATTATAAAATGTTCCTTTATATTTTAATGTTAGAACTTAACTTCATCTCATCATTCAACTATTGGTTTAATTGATTCTTTATACTTTAAGGTAAGTACTACTTCTAAGTACATAGTGTTTATGTTTTGCTTACAGTACCCACATGATTTTAAGTTAGAAAAAATTGCCAAAGTATGGTAATGGAAATCTAATGTGAAAATATCAAATGAAACTTCAACTAGAATCACATTAAGAGTAGGTCAACAGACGTCTGAGTAATTAAAAATACTGAGAACGCATCTCAAAGTGGGCTGCAAAAACTATTTTAAGAAGCTCTTTAGAATGCACTGCATTTAATATTGAACTATGAAATCTTAATTTTAATTGTAAAATCAGTATTAAAAAGTAGTTTGAAGTAAAAAATATATGAGCAGCTACTTCGTATATTTCTTCCTCATCTTTTTTTATTGCATTTTGAAGAGTATTAAAATTCCTAGTGTTAAAATATTTGTTCCATTCAAATGTTTTTTTTATTGCAATTACACATCATGCTATATCTAGAAGATTATTAGCGTCTATTACATTTGTTTTTTATTGACATTCACAATATTGAATGCATGATTATTGACTAAGGCCTAGTCACTCTTTATTTAGGGTAGACTCCGAGTAGTGAGATGATGGATAATTCAAAATATTTCATCAATACAGAAGTTTCATTTAGTTTGTTCTCGAAGTGTTAAATGTTTGGATATTCATAAACATTTTTGGGCATGCCTAATCGTGTTATTGAATTTGGCTTAACTCCAACCTCTGCGGTCGGCGGCCGCGGTCGCGGCAAATATTGCCAAGGCTTCAGTGACTGAAACGTTTACATACATTTTTGAGATCTCACTGTAACTAAGTATTAGGATAATAACATTAAACATCGTAAGCGTTTACTCGTAGGACAGTTTGTACCTTAACTTATCTTACTATTACATATTCGAAAGTTTAGATATATGGATGGATGTTTGTTAGAGTTTGTAGCCTAAACAGCTGAAGGGATCTCGATGAAATTCGGCATAAATGTAGAGGGTTATCTGGAAGAACAAATAAGTTACTAGAAGTCGCGGCTAGAAGCTAGTATTTACATATAGAGAAGATAATGATATTAAAGAGATAATGAAAAAATAAGACGTAGCTATGAAAACTATGTGAATCAATGGTGACATTCAATGATCTACTTGATCTAGTGGGGGCAGCTACTATTCAATAATAAAACTGGTATCCGAAAATGTCGACGTAACAATTTGTTAAATTAAAAGTAGATTAAAGCAAAATTCAATTTGAAGTATTAGAAGTGTCGCGTTGAAGCAGCGCAGTTAATTATCGACAATATACTCAGTGGAAACTTGTACAAGATTGCGTTTTACTGATAGCTTGTGCAATACAGTCTCCTTGCCTTTACTTCACATTAGTGGTAACACCTTCCTTTCAAAGCTCCGCTTACACTTCGGATGAGTAGTTTAATTCAGTTACTCTACATAATATTAAAACAAATCGTTAATTAAATTACACATACCAGTTTTAATACAACTTTCTTATTAAATTAGTTGTTACGTTTTTCGTTTAAATAGACAAGATAATCCACTTCCTTAAATTGGATGATAGAAATAAATAACACAATTTTATCACCGTCTCTACTCTAGATCAAGTAATATTTTACAAGACACCGAAAAGCAAATCAGTCTCCAACCGGAGCTTAATTCAGCACAACATAATAAGTAAATAGATTTCCTATTAAATAAGGGGAGAACTCGTATTGATGACGATACTTGTCACATTTTCTTTACTAACTTACTTATCAATGTAATAATTAAAACTTTAACAATGAACCTGGTCCCGTAGGTTATAAGTTAACAAGTAGGAGTATTCAAGGGGCTTTGACTGCGACGTAATCACACATCGGTTATGTAGATAACAGCGTGGGTACAGGCTGCTGGTGAAGTGGGCAAGCAGTGCGCGAGGTCGAGGGCCTTGGCGTGCAGCCAGGCAACGCTTTGTATACGCCGCCTATCGATTTGACTCACTGAAACTGTAATTTTTGGTAAGCGTCAACAGGCACGTTATTCTCCTATTTTAATGTCAAAATTACCAGAATACCGATTCTAATATTAACATCATCGAAGAATTATACGATTGGGGTTTGTTTCTGGAAACCATTAACAAATCTAGTATGGTTTTGAGCATGAGTATTATATCGTATTTAATTTGTAACTTGGACAAAAAAACTATCTAATCTAAACAATCAAACATGGGTTCCAAGATATTCAACTTAGGTCCTTATGGAAATCCTGGAAAATAAGTAATAAATTTTTCATGAATATTTAGACTATTAATAAGACGAGATAATTAATTCTTAATAGTTAAAACACAACATAGTTTTTGTTAGGTACTTTTAAAAATACGAAATGCAAGTAAACAGATAAGAGAAGATGCCAGTACGGTGCTATAGAATTCGAATAAAAGAAAAAGTAAATGTCGTCTATAGGGAGTTGAAGTATCTCGGTTTGAATAGAGACCGCTGGAAAATACTCAAGATACAAAAGGCTATGGTTCTTTAATGTAATGACTGATTGATTGCTTCATACAACTGAATACTGTATAAGTTATGACGAAAGCAAGTGACTTGCTATTTTAATAGGATTGTCTACATCCGACTTCTAGTAAGTTATTGTTCGTTAAAGACAGTGAAAACGATTAAAGAACCATAGATGAGGCAATATTCTAATAGTTTAAATTCCAATTCAAATAGCTTGAGGGCATACAATATTTTTTTTATAAAAGAAGGAGGTAATCGAGCAACGGGAACAGGTGATAATCGACCACATCATAGCAACTGAGTACATCTTCATAAAAAAATAAAAGCTAACATCATAAAGTAATAAAGGTTTACAATAGGTATTTATCTAAGAGATTTATCTACGGCCGTCTGATCTAAAGGTATTTCTGAACTTGAAATCCAAGCAATTGTGCGATCCGGAACATCTGGTATTGCCCCCTACGACTGCTGTATAATAAGACTCGGAGTTCTTATTGTGTGGGAGTCGAATCTTTTTGTATTTTTACTGGCCTGTTATTTGGAGTGCGCACTGGACTTGCGGCTTGGTTTAGCTTAGACATCTCGATTTTCTTAATATAGATGAAACGATTGCTAGATAAAATTGATATTATATATTTATGAATATCAAATACGCATCAGATATGATTATTGAAATTTTAATAGCTTTATTGCTATTCTAGATGTTTGTAGAGTCAGTATATAACTATAGTTTCTCGAATGTTTACGTTATGATGAATTTCAGTTGGCTTAACCAACAAAGATTTACTCGTTGCCTGTTGCATATACCGAAACAGCTCTAATTAAAAGCGGTTCGAAACTTTCGTACTCTTAATTACAACAATGATTCTCTTTCATTAGGCTTAATTATCATAATGTGATTGTATTTAACCTGAAGTATTACAGTTAAAAAGAATTGATTGTTTGTTACTTTTTATTGTCATTAACATGTCCATTACAGTAGATAACGTCGCAGAATATGAATTCATATCGGTTAATATGAAATGTGTGTGTAGAGGCAGAGGCAGCGAGGGCGCGCTTACAGGCCGCGGAGCGAACTTGAGTGGCCAACTTTGTCGGCCAGCGAGGAAACTTCGTTTTTCATTTAATTTGCCCGAAACGAGTGCAGCTTACAATATTTTCAACGCTTGCAACTTTGCTCTACAGCTTTCGTTATAAATTTCATACCCGTGCGGAGCGTTCCAAGCACCTTAGCCACAAAGCCACACGAATTTTAATATCATAAATGAGTTTATGTCGGACATAGCTTTCATGTTTTCTAGGGCCCTTGTTGCCGGTCATATAACAAACAGTCTACATAGAGTCTGTGTTTTTATTTGTTGAAGCATTAGAATTTTTAAATGTTTGCTCGCGTCTAGTGTGCATCGGGGGGCGTTCAATAAATAGGCTTAAGTCTGCGAAGCGTGAGCGCGCCTCCAGGCCTGGAGCGCTGGCGGGGACGTGCGTGTGCCGCGCCTCTGGAATGTTCTGCAAAGCCTTTTTAGTGCTCCCTCTGAGGCTCGTTCCGGCCGACGATAAGGACTGATCTGCGGAAGACAGCGCTGCAGCGTGCAGCAGACGCGATCGATACTGCACCGGGGGTGCGCGCCCCCCGCCTGCCGGCGCCCCCCACGCCGCCCGCCGCCCGCCGCCCGCAGCCGGCGGCTGAAACTTTCGCGATAAGTACGGAACTAGCGCGTGGTACGCAATGCAATATTGTTAGCCGGTTACGAGTCTGAAACGGCGGATATTAAGGCAACAGAGGCACCGACGTACCGTTTTTACATTGTCTGCTCGAAATGAATACGGGAGTTACGCTGCATTGTACTAATTATTATTACTAGTCGTTTTTACTTACCTCACTGTAGTTAATCGAAATTGTTGGTGCTTTCAGTTTAAGTAAAATGTTTCTGCTTTTGAGAATATCTTTTGACACGAAAGCTTTGGACGATTGGTGTAGAGATAAACCAGTGTATAGCAACGATAAAAGCTTTACTCCAGTTGTATAGAAGTTAACAGAAAATTTAAAATGAATGCATCTTATTCTTACCGAGTTGTATACTCGTAATACTTACAAGAATTACATTCTATAAATTTTTGCTTTTACATAATATTTCTTGGTTTTCGTAATATGTACACTTTTTCCGATGTGTCCCATATATAGTTTTGTTTGTAATTTATTAATCTTACTAGCTATAAAACAATTAAAACCAAAACATACGTTAATAAATTACGTTCTTAAGACTTTTAATACTTACTGTAGCTATTATTTATGTATTGGCAATTTCTTAAAAAAAAACGAGAAATAAAAAGCGTTGTATATGGAGGAAGTAGGGAGTTTCACAAGAAAGTTGTCGGTGGCCGCAGAAGGCGAAGTTTTCAAGACATAGCCCGCACATATAACTGCCGACTCCCCCCGAGTCGTACTCCCCTTCCCCCTTCTGCGTCCAGCTGTGACAATACTGTCGTTACATTCAAATAAGTACAAGTTAACACAACTATAAAGAAATGATACAGATGTAAAAAGAAAATGCGACTAGTTTACTGGCGAATGATGAGAGAAAGTAATCGTAACTTTTTTTTTATTATTGCTCCCAAATTTGTAATTAAAAAGTTGGCATACGTGCTTGTAAAATTAGGTAATTGGCGTCTTTTTTTATTATGTACACAAATCCTTAACAGTGTTAAGCTAAAACAGTATGTCGCAAAAATTATAACCGTAACGATCCATTTATTTTTTTTAAGCGCTTAAAGCATCAAGATCGTTGGACGGTCGCTGGATTAAGCATAACAATATTTGTAGTGGGATCTGAGATGGGCGCAATTACAGCACTCAGTGTGCAGCCCAGCGCTTTAGCGCTGCACTTAAAAACGTTTTAGTGTACCTAAGTTTGCGAGAGGATTATGCTCCTAGCGCACAATCAAAAATTGTTCAAAGAAACGAGATAGGGTTCCGTACATTATTATTCATTTACCGCAGTAAATGGTAGGTAATTTTTCGGTACTGACTTGTTATTATTTAGACGGTAAATTGTTTTCATACGCACTTATTATAAATCCATTCTATAAATAGCCAGTAATAATGATCACAAGTTGCCTACTACATTTCATTTTTATTCTGTTTAGTTTTGGTCAACTTAATTAAAATGATGAAAAACCTAGGGAAATTTCATAGACTTTCGGAAAAAATTGTATTAAACTTTTTCGTTGACTGGTGGTAAAGTAGAAAAAATAATATCCGAGGTATTACGGTTGATGTGAGGATTAAGTAATATTATCGGTTTAGTGCCGGCGAGGCCGAAGAGTAAATATTTTTACTATCAGAAAGTTTCCGCGGCGATGCGGCCGCGGTGGGCGCGCCAAGGAAATTTATTTGCCTTAAAATAATTAACTCAAACCTTTTAGTGGCAACTCCATTGTTTAGATTAGAAATGCTATTAAAAGTAATTGTACACATTAAAACGACTCTCGTTTCTCTTGTAAATAGCAAATTTCAAACGAAAAAACAGTGTTTTGTTTGTTCATAATTTAAAAAATTACAAATAAATGCATCTTTGTTTTGATAGCAAAGGATTTATACTGTTCCCACATTGGCTACAACCATTTATGATGACAAGAAAATGACGTCGATCAAACGTCCAAAAAGCACAATTTCAGAACAGTAATACTTAGGACATGAATTAATTGAAAAACTATATTACGACCATTGAATCAATAAATCACTATTGGTACAAGAAAACTAATCCTAAAGGACTACTTAAGTAATCATTATAAATACTCTGATTATGGCAGTTAGATTTTCGGAATTTTTCTTAGCAATAACAATTTTATCTCATTATTTTGTATAAAGCACTAGTGACCTTCTTTTACGTCGTATGCTTACGATGATTTTTGACATAAAACGTTTTTTCAGATATGTAGTGTGTGTATAACTTCCACTTAACTTCCCTCTAGTTAGGGCATCCGCCCTACGAAGGGTGAATTATACGTACTCAAATGAAGGGGGCTTTGACGAAAATGAATAGCGATTGTTCTTAAAGTCTATTAATTTAAATTCGTTTAGATTTTTAAAACTAAATATCAAAGAAATAGAGTTATACAGTATCCGACAGGTAAATTTTTAATTATATCTTAAGCAGATTTTTTTTTCAACTAATTTGGATAATATTAATATGGTTGTACTGGCATTTGGAAGGAAATTTTAGCTAACATATCCTTCATTTCTTCTTTTATTAATTCGTTCGTCGCTGTTAATAGTTCAGTAAAAAAAACTATTAATAGTTAAAACAAATGGTCGAAAAACTATAATATTTGCGGGAGTACAATTATATAATTCTTTACTTAGACATATCAGAAAGAAAAGAAAATGTCGTTATTCAAAAAATAAAGTGAAAAATTTTGCAAAGAAAAATCAATCTTAATGTATATGATATTAAATATTTTAAAACTTAACTGGACTACGTAATATGCTTAAAAATTGTTTGTCTTCAAGTGATTTTATGTAATTCTTAAAGAAAAGAAAATATCTTATCGATTCTACATCGGTGCGGAGCACATTTTCATCTTACAGACTTTTTAAATTCGTCATTTCTGTAGTCACTCTGCTTAAAGATGTCAACTTTGAAATAAAAAACAGGATAGTTTAAATTAAATTAAAATTGTAAAAGAATCCCTGTTTCAATCTTTTCCGATTACAATATATTTGCGATGTAAATCAACAGCCGTTTCTGGTGAATATTTCAAACAAATCTTCGATTCCAAGGTTATGAAGTGTTTACGTAATTATCTATTTATACTCCTGCGAGCGCAGACAATATACAAACATTCTTTACTTTTACAAACGGTCTTGGTTGAAATATTCCTTATTTATATACAAGTACTGCATTTCTTAAAGAATAAACTGCTTTGTGTAAAAGTTGTCTGTGCAAGAGAATGGTAGAAATGAATGCCCGTCGACCTATTTTTGTATCTAGTTTTAAGATTCTCTTGAAATTATGTTGTATTTTTGGCATGCTTTTGTTGAGGCTTTTCTATAATTCAAATGACTACCTCAATTATTAGAATTTTATCGTAAGACATTGATAGTCAAGTTCATTTCTCTAATTTCATGATTTCGATGTCTTACTTATTGCAGAGGTAAAACCAATAAACCGTTTGGAAAAAAATTAAAACATTTGAAGCTACGTGCTATGTTTTTCGTACCAAAAAATTGTATCAGTTTTTGAAGTTTTTGGAGCGATTTTACAACAAGTTTTAACCACACGAATGCGAGCAGTTACTTGTTTTTATTTCGCTTTTCGATTGCTTTACAACCGCAAACCACGGGCGTTTTGTGTGTTTCATATTTTAAAAAATAATATAGATTTATTATTTTACATTTACTGCTAGATTTACTCCAAACATATAAAGAATTGTTCAATGACACAATCCTTTAATATCACAATCAACAACGTCTTTATAACAAACAAAAATGTAACGATAAACATCTACGCCAGCTCCTTCATAGTAACTGATATATCGGATAGTGCTAATGAAAGTATTGAATGACGGCTGCCATTTATAATTAAGCGTTGAACCATCCTTAGTCCCGCCGACATGCAATAAATGGACCGCAACGTCTTATATTCAAAGGACAGGGCGCGCGCGTGTCCCGAATAACTAAGTGATAGGAACCAACGAGCCCCCTCTACATAAAGATTTATAACCATCTGTAACTGAGAGCGACGCGACACTTTTTCCCAATTATAAGGTGTTAGCGTTCAATTTATTAACATCTCGTCTCGTCAAAGGAATCGCGAACGCGTCCATTAATCTTTTAAAAAGATTGTAGGGAAACATTTTTTAAGAAACAGTTTGATTTTTTAAGCATGTAAGCAAGACATAAGATTAGGGAATCGTTTTAAATAATCGTATTTAAATTAGTCAACTTCCTATTTATTACGACTTTAGTCAATTTAATCAATAGTTAAATTATCTATATTTTCTACACATGTAATATAAGTGTCTGTTTGATATGCCAATAGAAAAATTCCAGATTTCGGGAAGATGATGTATCAGCGGCGCTGACAACGAAAACCGCATTTAAATTTTTTGTCTGTCTATCTGTCCGCAAATATATTGCAATCATCATTTGGTCTGTTCGTAGCAAAAATATTCATCGACTGTTAAATAAAAACCCGTCAAATTTTATAACTAGTTAACTACATAAATTAAAAAATAGAGATTTCTGCTTATTTGGATATTCTAGCCATAGAAGTGAAGTCGAGAGCATGGGGAAGTACGGAAAAGTTAAGATGAACACCTAAAACTGGTCTGTATTGTCAACACAATGGCACTGCTTGTTACGATTTACACAAGTATCACAACACCTTGGTATGAAAACATGAATACAATAGTTCTACGAAATATTGTCCGCAATAACACGTACTCTAACTGTTTTGTAGACCACTCGAGTGAAGTTTGGGATCTTGTCTGTCGATTGTGGAAACAAGTTTTGCTTTCCAACTTTAAGTTTTGCAAATGTTTCAATCATTATCTCTAGTGTTTCTGTATGGTCCGATTTTGAAGTAAACACTTACAATGTCTAATATTTGGTAGAGAAGTGGAGATTATTATAGTGCTAAGCCTACAGAAGTATGACTTCAAAATTTTAGACACTTTTTAACAGAGTATCAATTTGAAAAGTTACTTCATCTTTTGGAATTCACTTCTTTTCATTCTTTATTTAGTTTTCTATAAGAAATGCACACATAAATGTCATTCTGTAATATCGAAGACAATAAAACGTATGGACTTGTAGCTGGTAACGGTCCCTATCTATTATATAGAGAACAGAGGAGTATAGAACGTGCTTGGCTTAAAGTTTTTCCACACAATAACGCAGCGAGGCGCTCAGATGCATACGTAGTACGTATGTAGTTAGAGGTAGAGCATACTGCACATAACAAGGCGCCCCCGGCCATTTATTGCTTTGCGACTAGTTCCATCCACGAATGTGGCAATTATGCCTAACAAATCACTTTAAATGCGTCGCTCGACTGCATTGCGCATAATATGATAAGTATTGAACGAATTTATGTTTCCTTACGACGAATTAAAACTGCCTTAAAAGCTTGAAATTGTTTTATTGCTTTTGTTTTAGCGCTTTTAATGTAATTTATGCGGCGAAAGTACTGCACTGTCTATATTGTTATTTCATATTTAAATTCACTTTTAAGTTATTGCTAGAATATATTTATCAAGTAATTATGCACCGTATTTTATGTACTATGACTAACAACTGTGGTTTTAGGTGCAGAATAAAATTAATTGAAGAAATATATTAAAGTTAAAAGTAGCTGCTTTATTTCTTTTTGGGCAAATTACCAAAGAAGTCCTTATAGCGGGCGTCTTTTATTTTCCATATCTTTCTTGTCTCCATTATATTTCAATTGCTTTATTTTAATATTCATAATGCTTCTTTTCCATATTTTACTAACCCGAAAAATACATTGCAAATACGTAATTGTAAAATTTAAAGTAAAAGGCGATTAACAAAACACTTAGTATTCGTAAAGATATGAAATTACGATCTAATGGGACGTAGGAATATGACACGAGTTTATCACGCATGACATATCTTATAAAAAGGGGAAGGAGCAGTGGCATTGCGTATTCTATACGCATTTGGCACACTGAGCAATATTAAGCCGTCGCTGTTTCTATATAATTTTACGCAGATCCAAATGACGACTGTGTAAACAATTTGATAAGATTAAGTTCGTGGTTTAAGCCGAAGTCCGTATAGTTTTCGGCAAACGTATTTAGCAATTCTTTTTCAGTGCATGGATTATTGAAGTTTATTAATGAAAAGTTATTCAATAATTATGAGTTTTCTTTCACCTTATTTAATTAAAAACATTGTTTAATACGATATTTTCCAAATAGATAATCTCTAAGACAACACGCTGTGTTTAACGTACAGACTACACGTACAGAATCTATAGGAAGTTGTACGTAGCAGTTAACAGTTAACTTTTATTTGGACGCTCTGCAACGTTGCTTCCACTTGCTTATGCATAGTTCCAGATAAGTTTGCATGAAAATATACATATCAGCATGTACCGGCGTGTGTTCGTCTTCGCCAGTTCCATATTTATGGCACGCAAAATAAAATGTTGCTGCCTGTCGTCGATGGCTGATAAAAATGCAAACCGCCGCCGCAGGCTCGTCGGCTACGACGCCCACTGAATATGGGTATCATGTGGACGGAGACAAGATTATATTGAATGTACGCTTCGCTACGCTGCAAACAATTTGTTAACTTTCATGCGACGCTGTTGTATAAAAATTCTTCCATAGACTTTGCATTCGGGGGCAGGGGGTGATCAGACCCGTGTGTGGGGACGCGGGGAGGGGCGCCGGGTGGCGGGGGTCTCACCTGACCGTCAGGCGGTCGCAGGTAAACATTGTAACGTGAACCGACCACGTGGTAAACATGTGGCTACAAACGTCCATTGTAACTTCCACATTAACAAACAAAAGCAGTTGTTGTAATGAATATATTAAAGGACGCGTCTTGTAGTACTAAGATACAAATTTAATGATTTTTCTTCAGTTTTATTTTATCGAATTTCCAGTGAGAAAGCGCAGTTGCCGAGTTGAACCAGTGGGCGGTCTCCAGACAGTATTGATTTGTTCTCCCGCTCTCGTCTCTCACCAGATATTGCAGGCTGCGGGAGCAGGAAGGCGCCAGTGGAAGGAGGACTCTTCCTAGTGTAGAGTTTCCGCGTAAAACGTTGCCGCGATATGAAAGGGCGTAAGTGAGGGATGAATGAAAACGTGTTGCGATCCCGAGGCGGCCGCTGTCGACGCGACGCGTCCGCTTCCGGTAAATCCGCTCTACAACTTCGTGCACTTAGTGTTGTTTCAAACTGCCCCTGCTTCCTTTTACTTATCAAATGTTAATTCAAATGTACTTAACTATACTATTTTCATATAATATTTTATACAAATATTGTGAGTTAAAATAACAACGAATGTAAAGAACAAATATTTTATAAACAAGCACATTGTAAAACAAAAAAATAAATTTTCATTTTAGATTTATATAGAAGTTCGATAGAAAAATTTCTAACTGCAAAATTGATGCAATTTCATTTTATAGCAAATAAGTCAGCTCGAAGTGCGACTACAAATAGATTTATATTTCAAAATAGATATGAAGAGAACATTCTCGGCGAGACTCCGTCCTCTTTAAAAGTTTTGTGCGATGTTTTTGCAAATATTGGTGCGAAGTGAAGTAAGACGGCTCGTACTCGGAGGCAGAAAACTTCGCATTCGATGCGTTTTTATTTGCAGCTCGTAAAAATATTCAATTTTTAACAACTCTTTATGGAACTGAACATATTTTTAATGTTATTTAAAAATCTAAAAATATGGTTATCATTAAATAATATAAAATTTAGTCCAAGTCATTGTGGCTACTACTTATTATACCTGTATAAAATTAAAATATCAAATATCTGCAAGTTAATAATGTCGTGCTAACAATTCTAAATTGCATCGTGCACGGCACAGTGGGAGTACCGAGGACGGACCGAAAGAATAAACGAATTGACGGTAATAGCTCATTTCCAGATAACAAAGAGTTCATTCAGGCAAACGGGGACCGGTAAATTGCTCTCACAGTCCGGACTCTATTAACTTATAGATCATTAATGTTTTAGACATGTGTGTCTCCGCGATTTCCTTTTGAATTCTAATAATATTCGATTTAAAGGGAAATCCATTGATAATAGTATTAAGGAAATTAGTAAGGTTTATATGATTATTGCTAAACTAATATAATTAAATAAAAATATACCTATTGTGTACTTTGAAAACCAATTAGTTAAGTATAGGAACTGAGAATCTATCCTTTCCAATTATAATATGGAAATCAAGATAAGATGAAGGAGATACCTAATGCTAAATTAATCTAAACGATAGATTACGTTTTTGGATTGAAATATTTATCGATTAATTTACATTAATTATCATACAAATTCGAAGACAGAGCTCTGCATCAGCTGATATTAAATGTAGCCAACGTTATAAACCAAAAACAGTGATGACTTATAGCTAGACGTTTAATATTAAACCCAGAGTAACGTAGAAACAGTGTAAATAGGTAAGTAAAGAGTGTGTAAACCAATTTATACTTTTGAAAACGCAGAAGCGTCGCAGTATGTAAATTTTGTTGAAAATTGTTAGGTATTTTCGTAGCGGAGAGGGTAGGCGGGTAGGCGAAGTTGACGCGTAGAGGACTCGGTAAACATTTGCTATGGGACGATTATGTTTTATACGCGATGGTTTCGGGTTTTATATTCGTTGCAAACATATCACGTTGTTACAAACTTACATTTTATTAAAATACAACTGTCACGTGCGACTTCATCCACATGAAATTATAACGAAACTTTCTTTTATTGTTTGTCAAATTCTCAATTGCAAATATCAAAAGTACCGTTACCATAAAATCTTTGCTTCATTAATGTTGTCAGCTTGTAGTTAATGTTCCCTTTCTCACTTGAAGTTTTTCAAATATTATTACCCCTTAAGTTTGTGTGTGAAATATACAGCCAAAAGCGTGTCGTAAGTGTAGGGCTTTTTATTAGGTAAAGAGAGGATTTTTCAAAAACATGCTGTGATTGCTGACATCCTACGCCACTAAGTAGTGTGTGTTTACGCTTTATTATTAGAGTAAAAGGCGACTTTAATTCATTTATCTTAAAAGCCTGTCGAAACTAACTTAGTACAGGAGTGAAGAGTAGACTAGTAATGTTAACAAACGTTAAGGTAATAGTTACTTACCGCTGCTTAAAACCAGTATAAAACCAATTGCTACATCTAGTTATCTCTGTTTTTAAAAAAGGGGTAACAATATTCTGGTTCATAAAAAAATGTACATATTTCTTCAGGAAATTATAATTCCGTACTTTGATAAGTAGCAATAAAAATTTCTTTATACTTAGTACTTAATTAGTAACGCTTGTATACTTTGTAGCTATTTGCACTTTTTGCGAAATGCTTTGCTCGTGACGGGAATAAAAGGAACTCTTTGACGTTTTCCTTTGCTATAATTAATTAACAAGCTGCTTGAAAGAGAAATACATTTTTCGAGTTACACCTGTTCTTTTATCAATCAAGTTATCTGCCATCTGTTTTGAAGGTAATGTTGCAACATACGCGACAAAACAGATGACGCAATATTTAATTCTTACGATACTTAGGACCTGTCCCACCACTGGCTGATAAACGCTTAGATATCTTAAAAATGTCCTCACTGTCAGAGAAGGGAACAAAATCCGACATTTCCATCACATATTTTACACGTTGGATTGTTTTACACAATTTACAATTTGGTGGGACAGGCCCTAACGATCAAACATCAGAAACGAAATACTACTTTAAATATATAAGGCGTGGTTTCTTTTGAAACAAATTGTATGATATATTTTTAAACCGAATAATAACTAGCTATAAAAAAGACAACACCTTTTTTGTTTAATTTTTATCGTAAAGTAAATGGGTTGCGTAAATTCCAAAATTAAATTCAACTAATGGATATCCATTTGTTCTAAATTTCATAATTAGAATGAAGATGAACGTTTAGCGTCTAATTTGTGCGGAGACAAAAGGTGTTGGTCGCAATTAGTGGAATGGCCGCTGAGAACAAAGCGAAGTGGCTTCTGCAGAGGCTCAGGGAGGGCTTTTTCTTTACTTCCAAATGAGCAAACTACAGTCGCTAGTAGGGAATTGTTGTTGAATGAAGGGCGCGCGTGTGTATTGTTCTTTTGGCATGGTTTGGAAAGCACTTGAGGCCCGTTGTTCTAATCAAGATGACGTAAGGGGTGAATGTTTGTATATCCGTTTTGTTCCTGGCGTCGCTATTGTTTTTTTTATATTGTTGTGGAGAATTGCCTTGTTTAAGTTGTTTGTTAAATTTTGAATAACTTTATCTTTGCTTCTTGACTAATTTGAAAGGCTTTCATCTTCCCGGAATTAATATGCGTGTATCACTCAGTAATAATGTAGCTTGCAAATGACAAAAGAACTTTTGAAATAGTTTCAGTAATTTTTAAATCTTTATTATATTGGTATAGAAAAGTGATGATCAAAGCAAGGTGTGTCACTAATTTACATATCTTAGAGTTATTCCAGCTTGTAGTTTTTGCTTCTGATTGAACTCTGTAGAGATTGCACGTTTTAATTTTATTGTTGTGTGCCAGCAGTAAACAAAACTGATTCGTACTTTATAAATAAGCTGGTTTAGTGTTTTTTTTTAATTAAAATACTTTAAAACATTGTACATTTTTTGCGGCAGCGTGTTATCAATTTCAAAAAATAATTTATTATAGAAAACGCTCAAAATGATGTAGACAGTGTTTAGTCGAACGCTTGTATCAATAACGTGTTAGCAATCAGCTTTGTGGCAGCGCTACAGGATAGCTTGTTTGAATAACTAAAATGCAGGCAAGCGAAATTGGATTCCGTTAAACGTATGCTGATAAACATATGTATAACTACATATGGCTCGATGCAATCGCGATGCTAAAATGGGAGGAAAATACAATTTTATTGCGAACTGAAGCGCTGGATAAATGTATTTATCTGAACTTGCAACGGAACTTTAAATGCGTTAGCAAATTTTAGGTAAAAGCGTCTAAAAGCCGTCTCACGTAATTTTATTACTTTTGATACACCTATCCTTTTTACGTCAGCAGATACTCCAGTCAAACATTATCGTATTAAACGTTTATGTAATTTGGGTAATATGATTTATTAATAGCAAAAATGCGCGTGTGGTTATTTGCCGCTCATAAATTTCATTATTCAACAGTGAACGAATAAAATCAATATATTAGGTACTAATTAAGTGATAAATTACAAAAGAATTTCATTCATCTTTTTAGATAGACATGCCACCTTAAATACAAGAATTAAGTTATGCTTGTAACGATCAATTATAAAAATAATTGTTATTTACAAAGTTCTTCATAATGTAACGTAAAACAAAGTTAATATATCGAATGAGTATTAATCCAGACGTTTTCCCGGAAACCTTTTATTGCAAATGTTAGCAACTTGAATCGTCACACGCGAATAATAGCGCGGTAATTCGTTTTTGATGTCTGTCGCGTATACGGCGGGCGGCGAGCTAATCAAAATATATTGCCGCGCACTTTATTTCGTGCGGGCGCTTGTGGGTAGCGACGACGGCAACGCGAGTGCAGCACGTTTTGTTCTCCCTTTACACAATGCTTAGGTGCTATATATTATATGAACATTATTACCTTGTTAACGAGACGGATATTTAACACAGTCTACCACAAAGATTCAAAACATATATGGAGTAAGCGTAGTTGAAACTTCACTAGAGATATTTTCACATAATCATCACTTACACTATCTGTTGAAAACCACGAAACCACATTTCAATACAATTAATCGTATGTAAATTAATTGTCAATAGGTGTCATTAATATTTGAATGTTTGTTTTATTTTAAGCTGGAGGTTATAATAATTTTGTAAAATGTCAATACAGACTTGAAGTGGCGTAAGAAAGTTGACAACTGATAGACTACTTGTCGGAGAAATTACCGGTATAAAATGTTGTTCACTATGCCTAGTCTATTATATTTTTTAAATGTCTTTGGTCTGTATAGTAGGCATTATGTGATATCAAGTGTGATAATTGAATTTATCAATTTAAAAGAGTTGAACTACTTAATTTAAATTAGAAAAGCTAAATAAAATGTGTGTCGCGTAGTTATTAAAGTAGTACGCATTATAAATGAAGATAAGTTAGAGAATGTAATATCACTACGTAATTTTATATCTAACTTCATGCATAAAAGTGTAACTTTAACCTCAATTAAAAGTTTAACTATAAATCAATCGGCGACGGAAAATGTTGCCGTGACGTCGGTTGAAAATGCACCCTAACGGCCTGCCGTAGTTCACTACCGTAGGTTATTTTTGCGCAGACGTAGCTGCCGCGATTGCAGCGCCATGCGCTTTCGACGCGAAACTTTTGACAGGCGGCTAAAATGGCCGTGCGATCACGCGATCTGGCGCGCTGAATTTACTACGCAAGTATTACGATAAAGTATTTTCATTAACACCGGTGCGTCGAACTATGTTATAATATTTTTATATAAACTTTTTGTATTATAAAGTTCGTGTGAGAGGTAAAAATGGCGCTTCACCTCGAAACGACGTTGCAGCGAAAGTTAAACTTCAAGATGACCACGGTAAGTGCATACCGGCCGCTTCGGCGCATATCGATCGGCCGCCACGACCGCGTGGCGGAACATATGTTTGCTACGGCGCGATGGCGTAGCACTGTAACTTCGTCGTAGTTTTCAACTACTACTTCCGCGCTGCTATTACCGGCTTCATAACAACAATATTACGTGCCGAATGCGAGCTATCGCCCTACTGTTTATTTTCCTCGAGTGCTCACAGAAAGTAAATAAACACTTGTAGATGTACACTCAACCAGCGGTGTATTAGAGTGAAGTTAGTATCGACGACTTGCTCGGTACACTTTGACATTTCTTATTATTCAACGTCACGAGTAGGCGTACAGCTGAGATCATATGATTGTAGTATTTAAAGGTTAACGAATACGTGACGTCGTAAAATATGAACACGACTCTTTACAGTTAACGAACGGTTTTTATTCCGGTGAACTTTTAAAGCGTTTTAAACTTTTATTTTGTGATTTTGAATAACAATAATTATTGTAAATTAAGATCCTAACTATTCGCGTTTTACTTTAGTCTTTCGTTTGTATTTAGCAAATATATTTTAGTTGTTATTCTATATCCTTTGTTTTAATTATTTTACGAATGTAGTGGAAACAATTTACCTGTATTAGTAATTCCATTTATTTTACCTCAGTTATAAATGACAATAAAACGAACACTGTTGACCTGCGCTTGCGCAATATTGTAATGCAGTCGCACATTTTGTATGGTGTCTAGATTTTTAACTTCTCTTAAAATATCAAGATGTATTATGGACCTATACTACATAGGTATATAACAGTTATATGCATATTTTCCACATGCATAGAAATGTCAACGCTGTATAACATTTTTCCATTGTTAATCGTAACGAGAAAGTTTTCAACAAGCGCGGAAATGTAACACTCGACATTTCCAACGTAAACTACGATACATGTAAAATAAAAAAAGTTATTCTATTAACATAATTGGTATACATAGTTATTGTTTCTTTGGCTTAAGCTGCAATACCTGTCTAGGTTTACTCTATTCAGGGGAAATGACAATAGTGTTCCCATATTAATAGGTATTTTTATAAAAAAAATTGTACATTGGTAACAAATTGTTATTTTTTTAATACATTTTTGAATTATAAAGACGGGTAGATGATTACATTGTTTCGTCATTCCACATAATATGAGAAATAGTTAAAATCACAAGGGACATAAATAATTTGCAGAAACAATAATTCATCTGGTCTACTTGATGTAACGTCATATTTTGCCACAAGTGGTGGCTCTTGTACAAAGTAGACAGACGGCGAGCTGCGGTATTTTCATTAAATAGAAATTCTACGTGTTGATTTTATGGCGAAAGCGGTTGTAAAATCCTTAATCTCTTTTAATAGGATTTTACTATTCGACACCAGCGACGGTTTCGACACGTTTTTATTGTTTTTGATTTGAAAGCTCGATGTGCCAGCGTACTCAAGTGAATTCAGATGGAAGGGTTGAATTAAATACAGTCATTATCTTGAAAGGTTTACTTACGTCTAATGAACGTAGCGGTTTATAATGTACTAGCAGTTGCCCGTGACTTTGTTTGCGTGATATTAAAATAAAAACACTTTCTAGTAGTAAATATAAGCGTAGGTTACTGAGTGACAATGTAGGTTCCGAACAATGAAACTATTTTTCAAATCGGTTCAATAGTTTCTGAGTTTCATATTCAATGCAAGGAAACAAGTTTAAGTAATAGGTAGTCTAAACTAACACTTACTAACAAACATATGTATGAGCCTTCTTATTACTTAACCGCCTTGAATGAGATTACGAAATTAACTTACAATCCTTAACTATACCATAAAGAATTGACGACTGTTAACAATAGAACTCAACGGAATACGTAAGTAAAACTTAATAATCAGAGGCATGAAATTCGCGATTCGCTCGCAACGCTCCAACGTCGCTTGCTCGTTCCTCTCAAGCCGATTACTCGCAGGCCTCTTAGCGACGGTACTTACCACTTGTTTGTTGTTCTTAATGAGCAACGCCAGCCAACTTTGGCCTGTTCTCGCCTCAATTAAGACTAAAAACATGACTGGGCCAACGTCTCTTTTCTTGATACCCTTGACGCTCATGAGACTCGAGTGAAGTCAACTCGGAAATTAAACTTTTGTGTTAAATGTAAGAACTCTGGTTCTTATCGATTACGTACATTACGTAAGTTGACACATTTAGATTCAATATAGATCGATTGAATTAGTTTATAAAGGACTCGCTGTTCCCGAGCGGCTTCATCCGAATGAAATTATGAAAATATTATTTTACTAGCTTTAGCTCACGACTCCGGCAAAAAAACAATAATAAGTAGCCTCGCAACCCCCGTGGCCTGCAGTGCTCAGGACACGCATTTCAGAGTCCCCCCTGAAGGACCCTGAGCGGCCTCCCCGCTGGACCGGCGTCGCGGCACAGGCCAGCCGGCGGGGCAACCGGCGTGACCTGTGCGCTAAGCCGGTCATGGTTCCTCTTAGCTTCATGCTGGGTTACCAAGCCACGGCTACTAGGGCCCCAACGGCACGACAAGGCGGGAACCGTCGGTGGGATGATCGCTGACATCCTACTCCTACGCCACAAAGTAGTGTGTGTTTACGCTTTATTATATTAGTATAGAGTAGCTGTTGTTGGCCCGCGTGAAATTAAACAATAATAAAATATATAGCCTATGTTACTCACAGATAAATGACATTTCAGATTGTTAGGGAATTTTAAAATCGACCCGGTAGTTTTTATGTGAATCAAATACATACAAAAATACATATATTTCCTGCTCATAATTTTAGTATAGATATATGAACCTTCTAAGTCCGAATGAACGTGGATAGCTATAAAGATAAAGAAAGACGAAATGAAACTATGATGGATAGCGTAAGATGGGAATATATGTATTCAGATATGACGACTGATGAGACTGCAAAACAACATAACGTACTCAGTCCTGTAATAACGTCTAATTTTTTTTTATTTACTTATTGGAACTAACTGTTAATACAGTACCACTAATATATAGTATGCTATTTGTGTTGGAATTCTTAGGTCTTTGTCCGGCTACACGTGCGAGTCACAAGTCACCACACCCAATCATCTAACGGTACTAACTCATCGCAGTTAATCAAACGATAGTTTTGAATACAACAATCTACAAATGGACAGTAAAAATACTCGTTTTGAAAATGTTTTTTGTAATCTAAACAAATTGACTCTAAGTTTTAATTCAATATTACTCTAAAAATATATTTATTGTAATTTCTGGATCCATTTATGATTTTTATTTTGCATAATATCCAGCGTTTGCTTTTCAGTGTTAAAGTAGCTTCCTAATAGTAAAGAATTTTTGATGTTTACCCAGAAGTTTTTAAGTTTACAAATTACATACAAAAACATCTTTCGTTTTTAAAATAAAAGTATAAATTTAGACAAATAGGTTTTCGACATGAAACTAAAAGAAAACTGGTTCATTACTTAGTTTTACTGCTTGAAACAATTTGTACGCATTTAAATTTTCCTATGTCCCATTTGTTCGATTTATACTTTGTGCAAGATAAAAGGGTTATAAAAATTTTGCCCCGAGTCATATATGAAGGTAATATTTAAAAGTATCGAGTCGTGATATTGAAGCATCAGTCTACGTAAGTTTTCAATTTATAAGATATTTTATTTTATGCAAGAAAGGCACGCCGTGATACAGAATACTATCGGCGAATATAATAGGAAATGTTCCGTTTCTATGCATTTTGGTGTTAAAAGCGAATGAAGTTGAAAACAACCTTATATGTCGCTAGCGTTAAATCTGTGGAGTAGTCAAATATAATTTGATTGAAACTGACAATATGAAATTCAAGAGTTTTTGATAAGGTTGCATGCGTTAGGTTTTCGACCGACTCGGCTATAGTATTGAAATGAAAATTATTTGCTATGATTACTTAATACATAAACATCGTAACATATTGAAAGTTCATTGTACAAATGGCACGTGTTAGATCGAACGCGGTGCGATGTGCCAACAATTAATATACCTATCTGAATTCGACTATAAATAGATTATTATGTTGGTATCTGTCGGGTCGGCTGTTGAACCGCGAGGCTCCGGAGGGAGGTGCGTCCCTTACAATCAAGACCAGTCTATTTTCATTGCCGTCCTGTCTATTGTTAAATTCTATTTAACGTCAATTCTGATGTTAACAATTCTTGTATGGACGGATGTATATCTATGTATTTTTTAAACTTATGATACGTGTATTTTTCACAACTTTTACTGCTAAGGCACCAGAACGTCTCCACCTCTTTGTATAGATGATTTGACCATTAAAAATACATCGAGATGTACCTCCAGAAATTAGAAATTTTAGAGAGATATTAATAAAGGTACGAGTTTAATCGCTCTCGCATCTTCTCTAAAAAAACTCAGTAATGTTTTATAAAAGTAATATTAAATACCGCGCATATTCTCGACTTAATTTCTATATTTCATATGTTTGTACGGTGTCGGGGAAGGTGGCGCGGCGGCGTATTTTAGCGGAGGTAAATTCAAAAGGACTACAAAGAGTCGTAGACTAGTCACGTTCTATACGGCCAGACAGACATGCCAGCAGAGCCGTATTCATTTACGAAAAATATTACTTTAACTGTATATGAGGACTACGATTGTATATCTTATATTATTCTTTGTAGTTGATATTATATAGAAACAACTGCCAAGTTAACGGTTCGACCGAATTAGAAATGCAAGTTGTGTGTTCTTCCCGGTTAAGACGATCAATTGTGCATTGATTTTATAGTTATCAATATATCTTATATCTTTTTTTAAAACAACTCTCTATTCTTCCAATTGGTCATTCTACTCTTATTATGAAAGAGGTCATAATAGTACATTTGTACAAATACAAGCGAAAGTCACAGACTAAACATTTTATCAGTATATTTAAGTTATTTTACACTAGAAGGCAATGTAAATGCAACATCTAGCTGCACTACATTTATTAAAGTGCACTATAATTAGTACAACTTACAGAAATTAACGTGATAGGAGAAATTCATATTTCACTCTCGGAGGGAAGAAATTACCGCTTTGAGAAATATTATGACATTTTTTTTAATGTTTTAATCTAAAGCTCTTGGGATATTACATTTAAAAGTTAAAAAGGATAATTATTATAAAATTCAATATTATAAATGTGATTTTTTTCGTTGAATTATAATAATAAAATGATTGTTTATAAAGTCTAAAAGAGAGATTACAATTTTTAGGTCTTCTTTATTTTACTTTAAAACCAACTAAGTAAGGTTTTTTTAGTAATCGTAATTTCTAGAAAAGAAAAATTCGCTTAAGGAAGAATTATCTTGGTATATTTAACTCGGTAAAACAGAAGCGTTATTCGCATTAAATTCTTAGAAATGCGTGAATTTAATTTAGCGTACGTGTTTCGTTCGCTCAATGGGCAGAAAATCGAGGGTAGTGCTAACAATTTGACTACGGCCTACGTTCCCGTCGTGCATGACTTCACACATACGTAATACGAATAATTAAAAGCTTTTCTCGGAAGAAAAGCTCCAAAGAAAGTAGGCGTCGTGAAAATAACATTCCTTTGGCGCCGGTTATACTGCACATATTAAATTTTTTCGTCTTAAAAATCTCTTTTAACAGATTATAGAGGAGCTTTCTGTTAGTGCTTATTTTTGACGAGTCAGAATTAAAGTAACTAAATTTTTTAGCCTTTACCAGTATTATGAGACTACCTACTGTGGTTTTACAAAATTACTATCTATTAACTATTTCTCAGATTGGCAATAGTGAATATAAAAACCAGCTATACGTTCCCACTATGGTGCTCGTAGCCTATCCTAAGTTAGGGGTGACTAGGCGATAGTTAACCACGCTAGCCTACTAAGGGTTGGACTTCACACCTATCTTTGAATTTCTTCGCAGATGCAGGATGCATCACAATGTTTTCTTTTACCGAAAGAACGTCGGGTAAATTATGTACAAATGAAATTCGAAAATCATATTGGTATATGGCGGGATCCGAAACCAAGACCTGTAGATTCCAAGTTAAGTGCTTAAACCCCTGAGCCACCGATGCTCGATTATAATAGTGGATATATTTAAATAATATTTCAATTCATAGTGTACTGTGAACGCAGCGCCGGAGAAATTAATTACAAAACGTGTGAAAGTAGTAAAAAGGAGCGGTAATCGTGTCGGCGGCACTCGAGCTCTCAACTGAAGGGCGCTTGTTTGTTTTTGAAATTACTTCACGAGTACTTTCCCTCTGTGGCTTTGTTTAACTTTCTGATGAAGATTTTGTTTTTCATACTTAACGATTAAGATTCGTACAAGTGTTATGGAAATGGTAATTATAAAAATGTCTTACATATTTGTGGTTGGAATTCAATCGTTTTATTGAGAAATATGTACGATGTCAGTGCTAAGTCATGTAAAAGGAAACTTGGACTGTTAACTTCAATAATTGTTTACATCAACAAGCAAGCGTCACAACGTTAGAAATCGTGTTCAATGATCTTTATCGACTAACTCAATTTTCCCTAGTTAATTTTCCACCTACTGAACTGTGTGGAAACTACAAATCGTGACGTCATAAACATCCGATCCACTGAAATCGAATAAGTACAATACAAGCGCAACAACAGCTTGCCCTTAACCTTTGCAGTACGTGGGTGTAGAGCGGGCTGGGGTCGAGGGAAGGCTGGCGGGCGCGGGGTTCGCGGCGCGGGGGAGGGGCACCTGCCTCCAGCGCTGTTTAACGAGATCTCACTAAATACTCTATTGTATCCTATGTTCCGTTTGTACGTTTCATATCGGATAGTTTACGTTGAAACTGAAGCCTGCGCAGATTGCAAATTGAATTTAAACACGACAGCCTTGAGTCGAAAGTGCATTAGCGAGCGCAAATTAATTCGCAACAATTGCATTGTGCTCGTATAATTTAATAAAACTGTTTAACATTTCACACTCAATAGGGCGTCTGGTTCTTTGTGTTATTTCGCAAAATGGAAGCAATGTCTCAAATATGACACTTGGATATTTAATATACGCGTCAGAGAAATCCAATCTCCAATAGAAGAAATATATTTTTCATAATGTTTTAATAGAATGTATTATTGTGGAACATGTAAGTATATGTATTAAGAATTATATCTGTCTCATTCGGAGTGGTTTTATAGTTAGTTAAGCAACCTCTAAAGATTTATCTAAATCTATTACTAAATCTACGCTAAGGGACTGTATATAAGTCAATGTTGTCTAAGTTCAATTAAAGAATATTATACTTTTTAATTGATGTTATGGCCTTCTTTTGAGGTAAGAAAGTTTAAATTTCGGCGCATTCGATTATAAGAATGATAATGTAATCATGTTCATTTGAATTATGGTATAAAATATATACTTTCCAATAACAAAATCTCGTAAGACTAAGTAGCATCGGCGAAAGAAATTTCGAGAAAAGATTTTACTCGAGCAATAAAAAGATGTTAAATGGCTTTGGCGTAAGCCCTTAAAATTAGAAAAAAAAAAGTAAAAACAAGGAGAGAAGCAATTTAAAAGTGTTCGAACTCCGTTGACAGGCCCCGATCCCTTGACACCGCGCGGAATGAATTGCCAGTTATCAAAACGGAAACAGAAAAATAGCTTTGATGCGACCATCATTCAACCCAAACCATTTAAATGATAACATCGCGCTTGCTTCTTAGTTACATTCGTATTACATAACTATTTATATCTTATTTACAATTGTGCAAAAATATGAGGTTTTGTAACAATAATCATTTTACAAAACCAAGAAAAAGTTAACTTGTGATAATACATAAGAAATATTATCTCTCCATTTTAACTTTGTTGCCATAAATGTATTTTACATTAATTAATGTCGTTAATTCATGTTTTGCTTGAAAGAAAGGTATTTGATAATTATTTATTCATGATAAGAATAATTTATAAGGAACTACTCGAAAGTAGATTTTAATATAAAGTGCAATTATTGGCAAAGGAATTGCGACGTAAGAAATTTCTTCCGCCAGAGAAACCACATTCTAAAGAGCCTCTTTTTACCTTTTCTTAAATATTCTTTATAAAAATCTTCGTTCCTATTTTATAATATAAAATTTTAATATAACTCGAGCTAGTAATTCAACTTCGTGGAACGTTTAAAAACTGGCCGGCTATAATGCGGACTGAAAATAAAATAAAGAGGCGGTGAGGCTCCGATCTGCCTTCTGGGGAGCATTGATTGCGCCCCGACCAATCTTACCATAGCTTTGTAGTTGAATAAAAAGTCGCTTGGTAAAATGCCAGCATGATGAAAAGAATAGTCGTTTCGGCATAGTGAAATATTATGAGAGCTGTAGGGCCATCGTACACGGTATTCCATTTTCAATTCCATATTAGACGGAGATTTCTATGAATTTACGACGCTTTAAAAATTGTATCACGTATTTTAAAGTGAAATATCTATGGCTATTGAAATAGGCACGCTCGAATAGCTAATGGCAGAAATAACTTATAAAGGATTGTAATATTTCAATTACAGTGCTCTATAGTTCTACTAAAGTTTGTTCAGATCTATTGTCGATACATATTTTATGATACGAAATTGAAGTTACCCTTCGCACTGCCTTAAACTAATAACTTCTATCAGTTTAGTCATATCTTAGGGGAGATTAGTAGGCCTGTTTGCCCATTCGTCCAGGGTACCGACCTAGGACTATCACACTGGTTAAAATTATTGCTTAAAGAAAACTCGAATCTCAAGGCTAAGAAGTGTTTATTACATACAGAAATATCTGACGTTTGAATAAGAAAAGTTGATGTGTGTAATGCGAATGATTTGGCGTATGGTTATTTATATTTGTTTGCGAAAGGCGCCGGCGAGGGCGCGCGTCTCGTCGGCGACCCAGTGCCAGGGTCAAGGATCCCAGCGCGTGTACGTACCATTGTGCACTTGTATGTACGATGATAAACGCTGACGCACGCTATCATCGCAGATAATAATTAATAACGCATTTGTTTCCTTTATTAATAGTCCCTGCAGTCATTTGTTTTAGAGAAATATATTCATAGTGAAGTAACTAATTATGCTAGGGTTATCACTGCAAAGATTTTTATGCAAAATTTTCATATGAAAATGTAAATTTATGTATTATAACAAAAAAGTCGTAGGTTCTGAACACCCACGAGGTCCACGGCTAGAAAATCTTACTATAACAAGAAATTATAATAAGTTTTTAATTAAAATTAATTTGATATTTTAAAATTTTCTTATTTTGTAGTTTAATTATATTTTTCATTACGTGAAAAACAGTCATTGCAATACTGTGTCTAGGTGTAAAAACACTGTCAACAGAGTGATAAAAAATTTACATTAAAACAAAAGATTTGCAGACAAATTAAATGCATTAGTATGTAAATTGAATCCACAACTGAAATAGCGTTAAATAAAAGTGTTGGAATACAATAACTGCTTTTTAAATGTTCTGAGAACGAGAGCTGCATACTTAGATGCCGAGTATTGTAGAAAGTTTCATGTAGTTTCAAAAACTGATATTATCAAAGTTTTATCCATTCTTCTTTAAAAAATATATATATTTTCATCAAGTTGATTAATGTAAACTTCAATTTTAGAATAATTTACTTTACATTTTTACTAAATGATTGAAAAATACAAATGTTTTTTTTCGCACAATATCCCCACGAGCCGCAGTTTACTTAGAAAAATGAGTTTATCTAACTATCTAATAAGGTATTTTAAAAGATCCTTATTCTTTAGTATATTCGAATAATTCAAACTATAATAAAGTATTTGAAGAGCGCTTAAAGTTCTGAACATATTTCCTTTGTTGGGTCAATCTAGGCAAGCATTTTTGCGGAGCATTCTATCTTAAGCTTTTGATATGGTACAATGGCTGCGAAGGTTGTATAAGGCTGCATGTAAAACCACGTCGAGAGGTGCTCACATCGATACTGCGAAGTGTATTTCAATCTTCAACGTACAAGTTACGTGTTATAAATAGAAGCGCTTTATCTTCAAAACTTTAACGTATGGCAAAGCAATTTATTCTTTATAAAATCCTTGAAGAAATACAGTTAATATACTCTAAAAGTGCAATAGCTTGAAGTGATGTCGCAACGCCTACTGAATATTTTCAGCAAATTTACATGATGAAAAAAAATACATCAGTGAAATTTACAATTAAAAAAATATAGCTTAATACTTACATAACATATTTTTAGTTTGGACTTGAGGTATTGTAAAGTTATATTATTCTTTCTTATTTCTTTCATTTTAAACCTATCCATATATCCTATACATGAAGAGTATTGCGTTTAATACCGATTAGACACCCGTCGTGTATTTTGCTATCGAAATGATACTTTTAATGAAGTTTATGCGCAGTAACAGATAATATAGAAATACGTATAGTTTATATTGGTATTGCAGTGTGACTATAAGTGATGGCGGCGGTGCAGCTAAACAAAACACGAGTTTTCACAAATATGTTCGTACGCCGGTCGATGTACAACTTACATGCCGACCACATTCAAATTTCAC
The DNA here is from genome assembly GCF_000836215.1 of Papilio polytes. Taxonomy (NCBI): domain Eukaryota; kingdom Metazoa; phylum Arthropoda; class Insecta; order Lepidoptera; family Papilionidae; genus Papilio; species Papilio polytes. Next base: position 2,907,001 of record NW_013527693.1, read on the forward strand.
TTTATTTATTTCAATTAAAAATGACCAACTGTTTTCACATGTCCCTCGGTAAAAATTAGTAATTTACATTTAACAAAAATATTAAAATAAAAGACCTTTAAAAATGCTATCATTAACAGTGACGATGTCCTACGTGACCTATGTTGTTTCCTGGAGTATTATTGTAGGGTGTAACTGGATAGGGTTATACCAAAAATGAGATATAACTTAGTATGACGCATAACGAAAACTACGTTTCAAACTAGTTTCGTGATAATGTCCTAACGAACCTCTTGTTCAGCGACAAGATCTAATACGATATATTAGTTGACTATGCAGTTAATTTTTTAAACATTTAATAATTTCTATTAAGAGGATGAAATACAGAATCTTATGAGGAAAAACATACTTAATATTAATTCTTCGAACGGCAACTATAGCACGCATCGTTAGAGAGCAAGATCGAATTACGATTTATTCGTGACGGTGTGACATGATGCCGCTGAGGGGTGCGAACGATTACCGCTTCAAAACGATACTGACGGATCCCACTGATTCATAAGAAGTTAAAGAAGTTTTTGAAAAGCTTTTCTTTTCACTTTTGATCCTCTTCCGAGTTAGCGGGAGATTTTCTAACAGTCTCAGATGGATTTGGTGAATCAAAGTTACGATTTTAAAATTTTGTTAGAGTATAAAAGTTTTGATACCAGTCAATCTATGGTCTTATGGAATTTAAAATTTATGAAACCATTGAAATGATTAAATTTGTATTTTAAATATAGTTTGAACAACATGGAATTGATTAATAGGTATTACGACAGAATGAGTAGCAAATAAGTTACTAAGCTTCTAAATAAATGACAATGAAACAATTTAAGTCTCCTGAATACATTATTGGCCTGAGCAAGTGCCGTGACTATCAGAATAAAAATAAAATAAACTAGGATTATCTATAGGTTTTGTAGAGTATGTAATCTAGGTTGATAAACAGCAATTAATTCCAGAAAGAAATTATAATCGAAGTTTAGTACTTTTAATGAAAAACGGACTGTTTAAATTATTTTTATACCTTACAATGCATCTATTGTCAACTTATTTTACAGTATAAGAACAAATGCGACTATAACGTAGAAGATTAATCCTCTTGACAGTGTACAAAGAACAAAAACTTTGTACAGTTTACTTATAGACATTTGTGCAGCCCTAAAAATAAAAGAAAAATAAATGTAGATAGTGGTGAACAAAACACGTTATACGTTTTTTATTGTAGTTTGTTTTCGTCTTGTCGGTCGCGAGCAATTCGCTCCTCCTCGAACAAAAGTTACGGCTAAGAGATACCCTCTTTTACACGATCTTGTAGTTTTCTCCTTTATTTTTTAGCAACGTATAATCCTCACTTCGGAGAATAGAAAACCCGCTTTCTGTTCACGGCCCTTTTATTGAATTCCATACTTGTTCGGAAATGTTTGTAGTGTACACTAACTAGATTCCTGAAATACTTCGTACTAACTGAAGGTTTGTCGATGTGGTATTTCACAATTGGTGCCTTCGTTTTATATACTTTTTTAACTTAATGGAAACAATACTTCAATTAAATTTATTACATTAGTTATTATAAAAATGATCCGAAATTGAAAATTGATGTCACATTTTGATTTTGTCTAAATGTCTCAAAGTGTACTAATACATTTTTTTCGGTAACGCTTTTATCTTATAAAAGAAAACTCAATATAAAACTTTAAATGCTGTTCATTCTTACGCGAGCTGAGATTAAAAACTTTTTGCTGGTTTGTAACAAGAGAAAAAAATGAAGTAAGATTCCATGACATATGAAGCGGGTCGAGTTGAACAAGAAATTACGCTCACTTTATGCTACATCCGCGTCCAGTGTAGGAAGGAAAGTCCTTGCGAGTGGCATTGCGGTGGATGCATTGTGCGCCGCGTCTCGCCCGCCACCGTGTCGCAAGACACGACCGATAAGCGATTCTTGTTTATACAATATCCTACACGTCACGTAGGACCATTGACTGATAGGATATGTAGAAAAAACAAGCTTTTGTTTGCACGTTTTAATATGTGCTGATTAGAAATGCAATATCAGTAAGTGTATTACCAACATGCAAAACTAATCTTTATTTTAATTAATTTTATAACTTTTGCTAATTATAATAAGTGATTTAAAATTTGGCAATTGTTTTCTTGCATTCTAAGATCAAAATAAACCTAATTACTACTAAAAATGTGTCTACTGTTTTCTATTAATTTAGCGAAATCGTAAACATGTTCTAACAGTGTACACTCTCCGCTATTGTCCTTAACTTGGACAGTCGCCTAAATTCTATTTGCACACGTAAGCGGGTCTTTATTCCCGCCGGGCACACGCAGATGCAAACACAAAACATTTGAAGAAATCTATTTTTGCAAAGTTTTAATGTTCGAAATATTATATTTGGTCTTACACCACACATGTAGATGAAATTATTTCTTTTATTAAAATTAAGGCGCCGTTACAGAAGAATCTTTTGTTTATTATATGTAGAATTGTTAATGAATCTAAACAAAAAAAATGCTGGGCTGCGCTTTGTTCTTTGCTGAAGGGTATAATTAATCGCTTCTTAATTATATTGCCTAAGGTATATTTTTGAATATCATCAAGTTAAAATTAAAGTTCGAGATTTATTTTGAGAAAACTAATATAAGTGTAACTTAAATATAATTGACGAAATTCCAAAACATGATTCAACATGTTTTTTTTACCACATAGCAGCAGTAAATTGCTTCGAGAGTAAAGTGTTGAAGCTATTTGTCGCTGTTACTAGAAAATGTGCATTAGCTTCCACAGCGATGTAATTTTCCTAAAACCTAAAATGGTTTTCAATCTCTCGGGCGAACAGGAAAATACAATGTTTCCGCGGAAGTCAAATGATTCACGGAGCTCGCTCGATGCAGCGACATGTTGATGTCGCCACCGACTGCATCATACTCATATGACGTTCTCCTTAACGATAAACGTAAATAATTTCAATCATTAAGAGTTCTATTAATTTTTACACTAACCACTAACTAAAATAAGTGTTGCTCGCGACTTCACCCGCGTGAAATAAAAAAAATATAGACTATGTTACTCAGAGATAAAATACCTTTCTAACACTGAAAGAATTTTTAAAATCGGCTTAGTAGATTTTGAGTTATTTAATTACACGCTAAAATAAAAATGTTTTAGATATAAGATTAGTTTAGATATAGATAATTTAAAAAAAATATAGAAACTTTCAGTCTGCTTCTCATTTAGAGGCGTGTTCAAATAAAGCAAAAACTAAACACTTCATTAAAGAATCGACGTCAACGTTAAAGCACTGTTAAAAAAATCAAAAATGCTTCAGGCACATCGTTCTCGCGTTTAAAAAGTGCGACGAAATATTAAAAAAGGGAAGGGAAAAATATTAAACGCTAGGCGGTGCGGGTGCGGGCCGCCGACAAAAACACCGGCGTGTAGGATCTAAAAGCGATTTGTCATCCATCACCGGAGGCCGACTCCGCCAAGTGCAGTCTCGTGTCCGCCATGACTCATTAGACAATCGATCCCGCGTCACAGCCGCCGAGCCCTATCGCAAATATGAAGAATAACGCAAAGGACATTCCGCAAATAAGTCATGATTAGTACATGCACTAAACAATTCGACCGTGGTTAATGAACAAGTTTGAACCAGCCTTGTAACCTTAGTTTATCAGCAACTGACCTATGATTCCAGCACACACATCCTAGTTGTTTTTTTTAATGGGCGGCACTGTGCCGCCCCTATTTTTTTTTTTGGACTGATTTGTCACTGTTTGCCTTGAAGAGGCATTTACAGATTCACCGGGCTTGAGGTGGCCCAGCGCAGATGGCGCTTAGCCTAAACCTCTTTTATGAGTAAAACCGCCCCTATTGTCCCCCCTAACATGTTTGAATTCTTTATTACAAGTTAAAGAGTTAAAATTTCAGTAAAATCTTACAGCCATTATCACATGTCTAAATTCTTACGTCTAACACATCCTAGTTGTTAGGATTTTTGGTTCTAGCACTTTTCTGCTATTTATTTCTGTTACCAATTAAGCTTCATGTTATCACGTCTAAGCTTTCAGAATATTCTATTTAAATTTAAAATAATTACAAAGGAGTAAAAAATTATCATAACAAAAGTACAATTGAAAATACATTTGTTAGACAGACTAAAAAAATGTTTAATAAAGAACATAAGGGCGGCGTGAAATGTTAACAAGTAATCAATATGAGTTATAAGTGGTCTATTGAGACCAAGTTCACTTGATTTTTTTCCCACAAGTAAAATGATCTGGCGCGAAGAACGCCATGATACTTGTGTGGTTCAATGACACTATACAAACGACTTTTATTAAAATTTCAATGCAAGATTGCATCAATTGATGTCGCCCTTTTGAAATTCAATAACAGTCTTAGGGAGATTTTTGTTTGTTCTTTAGTTCGCGTTATTATAGGATTATTTAAATAATAATTATTTATTAACCGTAGTTGTCTAAAAGAAAGTTCATTAAATAGCATTACAATCGGAAATTTGCTACAGTGGATTTATTTTCTGGTTCTTTTTAATTTTTTATTTAAGTATCGTGATTACTGTGTGTGTTATGTGTGTGAAGTATAAATAAAAAAATCTACATTGTTACTAAAACGTATAAAATAGTTATTTTGATAAAATGTATTTTAAGCCAACAAACTTGTTGCATAAAAGAGCCCATTCACAGATTAATAATACGGTAACACGTACGAGTTTGCGCGGCCACGAAACTTTTTTAATTATATCGCTCGATGCGAAGAAATGCCGATGGAAATGCCATTAAAGTTTTTCAAGTTCCGTTCCGAACTCACTTCTTCTCCACATAGTCGCGACGGCCATTGTCCAAGACTACAAAGCCTGAACGATGACCTTACTTCTTAGGATCCTCTCTTTAATCCTGCAAATGTAATGCGTCATAACACTAAAATTATTCATAATAAAACCATAACAAACACCTTATTGCGTTAAAACATTTTTTCTAATTAGAATATAAAAGACTAGCCTGCGGTTTGTCCAGGGAGAGTTAAAACAAAATATTGCTTATAATATTCCCGCGCTCATCAGCTACTTTCCCGTTAGTGTTAGTAAAATCAATCTAGCTGTTCCGGAGATTACCTGAAACAAACACGGCCCAACGGACAAACAGACAGACAGTCAAAAAATGTTTAAATTCGGTTTATTGTTATCAGCATCATTAATACATAACTTTTATGATTTTTTTTTCAATATTACAAATTCATTTTTCTTATTAGATTAGTCAGTTGTCTGCTACAAAGTAATCAAGACCAGATTACTTCGTCCAGTAGTATAGTATAGTAGTATACGCATGTGTGAGTGAGGCTGCACGAACATCCTTTGCACTCTTTTGATGTCTGTATTTGAAACTGGGATTACTCGCGGTCTGCGCTCGACTAGCCTTGCATTATCTTTTATTCCGCCTTGTTTGTTATATGAAAATGCACGTCCTATTACTGCGACGGTACACGTAGTGCCCTAAATATTAAATGTATGCAACGTGTCTTGATAGCGAATTTATTTTGCAAGACATCTTTCAAATGTTTTGCAGTGAAAAAAACATGGTTATTAAAATCATATAAGCTGTAAATCTCTCTTCTTACTAATATTGTAAATGCGAAAGTTTAGATGGATGGTTGTTTGTTAGAGGTAGTAACCTAAACGGTTGAACGGATCTCCTTGAAATTTGGCATAAACGTAGAAGCTGGAAGAACACATAGGCCACTCACTTTTTTTTTTTTAATTTCACGCGCATGGAGTCGCGGGTAAAAGCTAGTAAAACAAAAAACAAAGTATCAAAATCATGATTTTTATAAAGCGATAAAGTGTGTGTGCAAATATTAATCGGATTTCAATTCAAAATCATTGTGTTTAAGATTTAAAATTTCATGCCCAAGAAAAATTTAAGTTAAAATTGTTCTATCATGTGATCTGTACATTTAAATCAATTTTGCAATCTCTACTTTGTAGAATAACATTCAGTTTGTGTGAATCGGTTGAACTGAAATTAGGTTACATTGGTAACAGTTTTCATCATATAATTTATTTGTTATCACAGTAGGCCTGTATCATTTATCTCAAATGTGAATCAACTCGTTTCCTATCTGACAGCCAGATAGTGTTCATATTAATGTCACAGTTTCTCCGCAACACGAGATTTATATTACGTAAAATATCTTTGAATTCATAAAATGTTTTAGTCGTGATTTCTAAAGCACACTTTTGAAACCAAATATTTATTCACTTGTATACGTTTTAAGACTTTTCAATATCTTCATGAAATTCATTTATCAAATCACTTTTAAAAATTATGCAAGTAGAAATTTAAAACATCTTTGTTACCTTGTTAAAATCGACAATAATTGGTGTAATGAGATAACAAAACTTTCATATAAAGTCTAATTGGTAACTAAATTTGTCTGTTTAAATTTACTTGCTACCATTTCACGTACAATCATACTAATAATATAAATGCGAAAGTTTAGATGGATGGATGTTTGTTACCTTGTGTACCCTAAACTAACTATTCATTTTTTTTAATTCACAAGGACGGAGTCACGGGCAACAATCGGTATTTATATTCTATACCATCCTTATATGTTATTTATTTAAATTGTAGGAGCCCCATAAAAGTGCATATGTTACTTTGTTTTAGTCCAAAGCAGTACAAGCTAACAATTGCTGTTTACCTCAATGCTAAAGGTCAATCAGATAGCCCAGTCTAGTTTAGCTTCTGAGAAAACAAACGACAAGTACGGGATTAAATAAGACATTACGAGGTTAAATTGTGATTTCGCAAACAGAACTCCAATGTCTACAGTTTACTAGTACTCGAATTTGTTTTATATAAGTCCCTTAAACAGTTTATTTAGTAATTAATTGATTTACTACGAGATGTCGCCCGCAAACTTCGTTAGCGCAAATTTGGACCACCCGTTATGCCATTTTGGCATTGCGAAATTTTAAAAAAGTAGCCTATAACATGCCTGCTAGTGTCTCTTACCCTCCAGTGAAAGACCCGTCGAAATCGGCCCAACCGTATCCGAGATTACCCGGAACAAACGCGGCTTGCGGACAGACAGACAAAAATTAATAGGATTATCGTTATCAGCAACACAAAGACAATCTTCCCGAAATCTGGAATTTTTCTTTTGACATTACAGATACTCCAATTTTATTACATGTTTAGAATATGAAATAATGAAAATAGATTGGTTTAATTTGAGTACAATTATTATGAAATTTTAATTTTTTTTTGTCTTTATTACTTTTTTTTACAAAATCTCATTTTTTTAGATTTTAAATCTTTATCCATTGCATGCGTTGAAATATGGGTAACTACAAAGTTTTGGAGTACAAATTGCATGACAACTTTCACGGTCGAATTTAATTTTGTCTGTCAGTAATAGCTAGTTATAGTTTATAAAGTGTAATGGAGTTTCCCTGACCGTGTGGAAGAGCGGGGCTCAATCGAGAGGTGGTCCTCGAGACAAGGCCTGGGGTATACCTATACGATCGCTTTCAAATCATCTCCCCCACTTCAAACACCTGCCGACCCACTTTCGATATAGCAGATATTACCACGAATTAATAAATGAACCTATTTATGGTATATGGATTTTTTGTTTGGTTTTCAATGTTTAAAAATATCTTGTTTCAAAATTTACTGGTTGAAAAAGAATGATTCATTAGTGTAATTGTTAACAAAGTGGCCGAGCAGAATTGCCAATCGCTATTTACTTATAGTTCAGCATTCCAAACGCAAAGCCAATTAGACCTGAGTTTTACGAATGCTATCAACAAAGAAGTAGAATTCAAAATGTACTAACAGCGGAACTAAAGCAAGAGATTTCCGACTAACCAAAGGGAATGTGCACCGAGTTGTTTGTGGCTAACTTTAAATTGCATTTTAGATTTTCCTCGCTAATGCAATCGAATAACTTCTTATATTTCAATTCATTCACTACATTACTTTTTAATTACATCTGCGAACTAAGTTATTGTAATTTTAGTTTTGTTATTTTCTTAATTACAAAAACAGTCACAATGTCGTAACAAAAACAGTTACCCAAAACACATTACTCTATAAATGGTCTCTAAAACTTACCAAATTTAAAATCAAACCGTTATAGAGTAAATCGTTTACGAACACACACGTGCATTATACAAATGAGTAGAAATGTCGCTGTGGGCTCTTCCATCAAGTATTTACAAATGCAGCGATCGTTTCTCATAGCTGTCGAAAGGCATGCGCGGAATGCTTCGCGCAAGACAAAAAGTGAGCTTTAACGGTTCTTAATATTTATCAGCGATAGTCTGGTCTAGGCACTACGAGTCGCGATCGCCAATGATCTAATTGCGGCGTGCGGCGTGCGGCACTGACGTAACGGCCTGGGAGCCGGTTGACTGACCGCAGATATCAAGACATCGCGTAACTATGCAACTACTATACAAAAGGGGTCCTCTTAATTTAAATAGAGAACCGAGTTAAGTAATTTCATTCGTCAATCGTTAGATATAATCTTCAGTAAAATCGAATGGATTTTTCATTTCATTCATTGCAACAAGGTGGGTCACATTAACTTAAGAATGAAAATTACGTGCAATATTTATACGTGTTTGAAAAACTAATGCATTCAAAGAAAAATGCAAATAATTGAAGTCGTATATTAATTATTCGAGATCATTTACATAGCGTAACAAATCGTAGTATAGTAACACGTCGCCGTCCGCCGCCTCTATGCACCGACTTCGAGGAATCGTGAATGCCTATCTTCAAACATTTACATTGCTAATGTTGCATGCTGCGAAAAGACGTTAAGTAGCCACGGAGCGACTCTATAAAGTTGCTTAATTAATTCTAACTCAAGTTTTTTCACGTACGCTTCACCGTGAAGGTGTTACTTCAAAGAAAGCTTAGCTTTATTGTTATGTAGGCTTTATTGTTTATCTATATTGAATCAAGTTTATTGCTTTAGAATAGTAAATTAATTAGTATATGAATAAAGGCCTTATTTTAAGCTTAAATTACAAGTTAAATAAGCATAAAGATATAATTTAGATAAACTGAGTTTTTTATATAATCTAGTAGATATATCACAGAATAATAAACAGTTGTTATGTTTGTCGGGTTTTATTTTATGTTGTAAAGTATATCTGTAATTAATAATTATCTCATTAGAATTGTTTAATTTGTTTATGAATACTTCGGTATTTTAAGTTAAAAAACATCACTTAAATAAATTTCTTAAAAAATAAGAAAAGCGTTGATGAAAAATCGACGTCTTTGTGTGTTTGCAATTTAAAAAGCGAACCTTTTTACTTGCAAATAGGAAGGTGTAGTCGAGCAAATCTAACATTCTGTTGCGATCGTGTTTTGATCATGCGAAGCCGACGTAGTCTTGATTAAAATTTGCACTCGCTTCTGCACCGTCGCTTAGCGGCCGCGCCTCAGGAACTCTGGATTAATCTGAGTGTCGCATCCAGTAAACATTATATTATCAAGTTCCATTCGACGTTCGCTTCGTGCTCGGTTGCGTGTTAAAGAAAACTTTAAGATTGATTGGATGGATTTGCTAGGATTCTTAGATATTTTAACGAGATTCTATATTTTCTTCTTTTTAAGTTGTGTAGTAATTTCATTATACATCAAACAACTTTTTATCTTCGATTTTTCAAAAAATAAAATCTTTTAAAAAATAGGCAACATTGCAATTAAATGTATGCATTTACGTTTGATTTTACCAATATATATGGAAATGTATTATTAAAAAAAATATGCTTTTCAAAAAGTCTGTATTTGAAGTTAAAACTTGCTCAACATATTTGTAATAGTTATTAGTTATAAATTCGGATTTAGTAACAAATCAAGTCTAGATGCATGTTAGGTATTTGGCATAAAGCGAGTGGTTTATATCAAGTGGACTACAATTACATGTTATATCGTGCACCATAACCGCACAATACAGTTAGCCAGTAATCCGGATTGCACATTCATTGCTCGGATAACACTCGCAAGAAATCTAAGAGCACTCGTTTAAAACATTAAAGTTTTCCGCCGCGATGCGTCCAGTGCTCCCCCCTCAACCCGCACACCCCGGCGCCCCCTCGCGCAGCTCATTGTAGTGATTTACAACGACCGCTTTCGTAATTGAGAAACGTTCCGATTTACGTTTAACTAAATAAACGCACTCTAGCCATTATATTTAAGTCCGAAACCGTAACAAAGTAGATAGTAATTATCTTTTGCAGTATCTATAGACATGCAAGGGATAATTTTTCTTGCATGACCGATGACAAAATGATAATTTACGTTTGTGATTTCAAATTACAGTATTGGTAAATCAAAGTCAATAGATAACAAGAAAACATAAATAATACAATAACTACATAATGTAAAGGATAAAAGCTTGAAGTTGTGATCCAATTGTATGTTAACATTTTCATTATTTATTTAAAAAATATAGTACCAAATTTATTATTAAGTTATAAATAAAATGTCCTCAGTTTCTTGAAAATGAGAAAATAGACAAGATATCCGGGCAATTCACGAGTCGTCTACGGAGGGTCGTAAAGCTTTAATTTATGATATCCAATTTAAGCTAATGCTAACGTCCATAGCGCGATGTACTAAGGTAGTCTTGTATTAACTTGCAACTTTAGACATTCAGTTTTATACCTGAAACACATAAATACGAAGCGAATAAAGCTCATGTTCAACATGCTCATTTTTTGATACCATTTCTGATATGGAGTAAAATCTGTGCTCCGTTTCCGTCACGAGCTAACGCTTCGCTTCGGCTGAAGTTCGCTTTCGCTGATGTATGCTACAGGCGTTAGCTCGTTTACCGCTGCGCCGGCCGTAACGAGTGTTCCAAGAAAACTGCATCGCACTTATGATGTCTTTTTACCGCGCCACATGAATTGCGAGCTGTTTCACTGTTTGAGATGCCACACGGACGATACGCCATCGCAGTACTATTAGTACAGTACAGTGAAAAACTCGTATTTTTATTGACACGTGCGATAATTTTTTGACACTCGATAACTGAGTGTATGACGTAAAAATACCGTATATAGTTGTGTGGGACAATATTCATTGTAGTCGCACCTACTGTGTGGCATATATCTTTAATGTCTAAGCGAGTAATGTTAATTATTTTAATTACCTCTTTGCGACATTAAAAAGATAGATTCTATTCTCGTTTTACGCATGATTGGCACCACACACATCGCCTAGTATCGTGATGCTAATTACAGCATAGATAAAGACCGGGCAATACGATATCGTATAGTTTTATATCTAGAAACAGATGTATATATGTATTATTTACTTTATGTTAGCAATAATTTATGACAACTAGATATAATGTCTTTTTTAACCATTACGATAACCTTATGCTCCTACAAAACAAAATATCAAATGTGACTGTTAGTTCTTAGTGCTATAGACAGATAATGTAACTGGCAACCAGTGAACATTTTTCTTAGACTATCTAGGTAAATGTCCAATGAAAAACACAGAAAAGAAGTCACATTCTTCCTATGAATTTTTTTACAGGAAACGCATGAATAAACACATGTTATTATCTAAGATTTTTCCAGGAGTATAAAAGTGACGATAATACCTTTTGACAATGGAAGCATTAATAAGTTTAAAATAGCAACGCAAAAAATAAATTAATTCGAAACCCAAACTTAAACATTGACTCGGAGTACAGGTATTCATAATTCTAGACTGCGAGGTCGTAAAAATGATGCCTAAGCAAAGATTAGAATACACATTCTGTAATAAAATGAAATAGCTGTGCATTGAGCGTGCTTGAGCCGAACCTTTGCTGAACTCGACTCCATCCGCTCGAAAAGATTAATGGTTGTCGGACCTTTTATACATAGGAATTAGGAATGGGTTCATTTTACCTGTTATTGAAGAATTTGATCTCATTTTTAAGCATTGACTGTTTTTTAAAGATATAAGCGTTCACGTTTTATAATAAGAAAATATCAACAATGCTAGGTCTATATCTACGGTGATATCTCTCTAAAGAAACAAAGACATGAACTTGCACTAAACATATGGGATAATGTTATTTTCAGCCATCAAACTCTACATTCGCTGTTAACAATTTGTAGGCAAAGTTTTGCCTAATGTATTAAAATCAACCTTAAGTTACGTAGTAAGTAAAGGTTGTGACCAACGCGATACTACAGTGCACTTAGCAATTCCCGCATCATCTAAAAGCAGCAACTAGTTTGGGGAGATATGCAGCACCGAACTTTATTGATATGCTGTTTTTAAAAAAAGAGTATTCATAATTAGCACAATAAGGACATCCATAATACGTATAGTACAGGACATCCAGAAATAAGTCTGTAATATTTTATATTTAGCGGAGCGAGCACGTGGATGGAGATCATACATATTCATGAGCGATACGCGCCGTCGCGTGTATCACACGAAACAACGCCACTTGACAAATACCCACGGATTTAGAATAACGACTCCAATAACTCAAAACGTTACAAGCCCTGCGCACCCCCTGTATACCTACGAATACAACTTATTCCCTTCTGTCAAAATTTTACTTACAACAGGTTTGTTTAGACTTTTTAAGGTAACTGATCTACAATTTCTGTCTTATTGCCGACGTAAATATCGGGCCCTTGATAGGCAGCGGTCTCTTCGCTACTACTAGTATAAACAAAATAAATACGTGTAACAAAATAAGCCCACAATATATTGCATTTTAGAATTAAATCTTTCTCAAATTATTGATTAAAAAAAAAGTCAAGTAGCTATACTGATACCGGGTTTAAAAATAATCTAAAAACATTTTTTTATTAGAATTTTGTGTATCAACTTAACATTATAGTGCTAGAAATACTTTTTAATTAATTAAAGTAACTGAAAGATTTTTTAAATTATAAATTCCGTTATTACGAAACTTGATTTCAAAGGAACGTTATAAAGCGGTAGTTCTTAGAAAAACAAAAGAAGGCGTTTTCATTCTAACTCAAATTGTTTGCTAAGAGTGTGCGCGACCCTGAAACTAAACTATCGCACCGTTTAGTTTTGCTTTGATTCCTATAGGATTATACATGTAGGTGCTCCACTACTCGATTTTTAGTTGTGCAACTAAACGATTGAATTATCTGCGAAACAATCGACAATCGCACAACAGATGTGCGATAGTTTAGTCAAAGGTGTGCGCCCGCTCTACATCATGGTATAATTGTATTGTGGGTGTTATGATGAATGCAATATTCATTTTCTTTCTTAACTTAAAAATAAGAAAATCTTTGCTTAATTTTTGACGTAAATGACTTCTGCTTTGCTGCTGAAAAAATTCTTACAATTTGTATCGGTTAGTACAATTTTTAACTCATTTTGTCTTTGAAAAAAAAAAAAACAAAGACAGCTATTTGTAGTAATAGAAGTATTAAAAGCAGTAATTTTATGAATATCCATTTTAACTCTACTTCTTTTCAAGTATTGATTACTAATGTTGTAATAACTGACAATACAAGATAAGGGAATAGTCGTATCTATTTTTAAACATACAATCATAATTGCTTATTAATGTTTTGTATTTAAGTTGTGAAAATAATTTAATTTCTTTAACTAACTACAAACTAAATACATCAAAGACTTCCAAGAAAAGTAGTTAAAACCGTAGCATAAATAAACGTAGATTTTGTGACGAAAAAAAGTTGTTAGATCACTTTATTTACAACCAGGCTTTCATTTAAAAAGTTAAAGTAAGTAGACTATGTATTCTTCTAGACTATGCTCTACATCTGTGCCAAATTTCATAGAGATCCGATCAGCTGTTTAGACGATAAACTCTAACAAACATTCATCCATCTAAATGTTCGCATTTATAACATTAGTACAATTTCAAATAGTCATTATGTCACGACAAAGATTGCTTTTTTATTAACGTAAATGACATTTATATATTTATAAGTACAGGACTTTGGTGGTTACACGGCAGTACAGCTAAACCCGGCGACTGGCAACGGTCGTCTCCCCTGTCACTACCAACGTCCAGATTACATCGCGAAATCCAATTTCGTGGTTTTGTTATCGCTCTAACCGGATATTTAGTTCATTTTTCTTATAATCAGCCATGCAATATCGCCGGAGTTCGGTTACCTAGACTTTAAGATTTATAGTCTACATTAATAGGCTTTAAAGGTGCATCGTTCGAACCCTTTATGGCAGTTTGCAAGTTCTATTAAACTATTATTTGAAAATATGGCGTAGAGTTTAGTAATAAGCTTTGAGAAATGAATGTTATGTCAACGACATGCTAGCCCTCGCTTTTCCCAGTGATAAATGATACTACGTAATGTAACCTATATCTAAATCTGAGTAATGAATAAATATTATATACCGTAACCACAGATACCGAATATTTGTCATATGTTTCGTGCTCCTTTTGATGTTTGAAAAAAACAAAATTGGCATTTAAAAGCTTTTTAAACAAGATATATTGAAAAAATACCCCAGATTAAAAATCTTTAATTAAAGAAAAACTTGTGAAGTAACTAGTTTTATTTTTTAACCGACTTCAAATAGGAAAAGTTATCAATTCGTCTGTATTATTACATTACTAAGCTTTGTACAATAATTTTGCACCACTCCTAAATAAATTCCACCTGTGTCCTTACAAACGTAAGCGTTCACGTTAAACATAATGTAAGCACAAAGGCATTACATATTTAACCCCAGACGCGACGTTATTCGTTCTCAGTTGACAAAGCAAGCTATTCTTGTACGTATTACTTCGACTAAAGAGGAACGGACTAAGCAAAGAGCGGTTGTGCTAAAAATTATTTCGTCACTATTCCCAAGAAGTGAGGTAAAGATTATCTTTACACGTAAAATTTACACGTCTTTATGACAATTTGCACAATCAAAACAAGCGTGCAAATTTAGAATTTATCGTTCATTTTTATTGGACAGAGAATGCGCGCTTGACAGATCCTGTGTATTAAAAGTCAAAGATGTATTATAATGAGTTACTTTGTCGCGTTACCTGCAACAGCAATCGACGTCTTTTATGTAGTGAGTACCGCGGAACTCTCGCTTCTCTGCCAACTGGGAATATGTGTAATCATATAATGGCTACCGAAACATTTGTTTATCTTCGAAAGATCAAAGTGATGTACAAAAGATATGAAAATCCACAAGGTATTTTGTTAAAGTAAGTAAATCTTTAGAATGTCTTTGAAATTTGTTGACACTGAATTTTTCTAACATTTATGAACCCCTGTGCCTATTTTGCATAAATATTAAGGATATCTAAAGATTAAGAAATATTAACAACTATAGAGGTTTCTATTGTGATTTTGTAAATAAACCTGTGAAAAGCCGAGAGAATCGCGAGTATAATAAAAATTCCATTTCACTATTCCACGAAATATTCTACAAATTGAAAATATTCCTTACATTGAAAGTAGTTGATGTAAACACGATTACAAAAGATGTGACCACAAACCACCAAGTGTCACAGCCAGCAAACACCATTGTCGAAACCGCAACACGTGTCACGACCCTAAATGAGACGTTACTTAAATCCCATCCGCAATTTATACAGAAAATTAAATTTAAAATAAAAAAGTTTTCATAAATCTACCGGAAGTAAGCTAGTGTAAAATATAAAAATATACTTTTACATAGTAAAAATCTTACATTCGACTTGAGATATACTTGTAAGTTACATGTAAAGTTTTGCAATAGTTAAAGTCATAAATATACCACAAGTGAAAATATCCATTTTCTTTCCAGTCAACAATATCACGACGTCGTTATAGAATAACAAAGTACAGAGGTACACTGCACTATACAAAAATATTAAGATGTTGCCAAAGTAAAATTCTATTCTACACCTGAAAATAGGCACACCCTAAAACATTAATTGTTAATAACACTATTCTGTGTCAGCTACTTACTTAAAATTAAGGAAGTAATTTATTGAAATTATTTTTTACTATGTAAACTACTACTTCTGTAGCTCTGGAGCGTTGGTGGCTTAGATGTTGAGAATTTGACTTGTAATCTGCATATCCTGGATTCGTATCCCGCAATACCAATGCAACACATTGGGTATTTCGATTTTCGAGTTTGAAATGTAAATCATTTACCCGACGTTTTTCAGTGAAGGAAAACATTGCAATCCAACCTGCACATACTACCTAATAAATATAAAGATATGTATAAAGTCGAACAACCTGCGCTACGCCACCGTGGTTGACTATTGCCTCGTCACCCCTACCTTCATGTAGACTTCGAGCTTCTCAGTAGGGACGTATAAAGGGAGCTGATAATGATACAGAATATATGACGATGACGTTTCGTCTACTAAAAACTACTGCTACACTACCCTCCTCAGGCCACCAATGAAGGACTATTATATTTGTTTGTTAATATTACTATTTAAATAACTATCTAATGTCCGCGGGTAATCAGTACGCAGAAAACCCTTAAATGGTTTTTACGCGTATCGTTTTCCTATTAACGCACGCCGGGACCGATATCACGGCGTAGTGCAAAAGGATAAAAAGGGAAATAAAGTAACTCGTATGGCGGGTCGGTTGCAAGATGCAGAAATCTGTGCGGGCCGTGGGCGTGGGTGAACCGGTCTAGACGAGATGAACTTTAAGGATCCGACAAAATAAAATAAAGCTCGCCACATCGCGACAGCCGCCCGCGGACCGGCTGTA
>NW_013527693.1:2924942-2948017 GCF_000836215.1 Papilio polytes
TTTTTCAAGTGTCACGAGGCATCCGATGAGCGTGTTGATAAACAGTGTCGGCTTACCGCTGCGGGTACGCGGGCCATCGGTGACAAATAGTTTCATGTTATGCATTGGAAATTGCGTCGGAGAATGAACGTGAATTTTACAATCAAAACACACCCGTTTAGTGTCATGTGGACACAATCGGCGATCGCTGAGGAGCGGCGATTGTTCAGGGCGCCGTGTGTTCGTTAGCCGAGCCGGCTAACTTCCGCCGGCGGCGACACCGACTCTCGCGGTACACGGGACGTTTCGGCCGTCGGATGTCGCTTTGCACTCAGTCCTAGGTTTAATTACAGAACAAGGCACAAATTCCTATTAGTAATTTTAAGAAACCATAATCTAAATTATAAAATAAATAACGTTATTCTAAGAATAATAATGTGGTTCTCTGAAGTACTTTATCTCTTATCAATCTGCTCTTGCGAAGGTCGCGCTGATAATTCGGCTGCGTTGATAGCTAGTTGATAGCTGTGACGTGGCACATTAAAAAACTTTCTAAACTTCAATCCAGTCAGCAAAGACATAATTATTCTGACGAAATATAGGTACCTTTGGAACATCTTTGTCAGCATTGTGTACCCCACGTTATAATGAAGTCTTTGACATGAAATGCAATTTGTTACGATACGAAGTTTCAATTGAACAGTTCAGTCTTTTAAGTAGCGATAAAATATTAATTTATTCTAAGTTGCTGTTGACTGTTACAATAAAATGAACAAGCAACTGTCCAACTTAATCTCTACATTCATACTTTACGCTGTCTTTACATTTAAATATTAATATTTATTACTAATATTATAAACGCGAAAGTTTAGATGGATGGATGTTTGTTAGAGTTTGTAGCCTAAACGTCTGTACGGATTTCGATGAAATTTGGCATAGACGTAGAGCGTAGTCTGGAAGAACATACAGGCTTACTTTTGTTTTGTTTAATTACACGCAGATAGAATCGCTGGCGAAAGCTAGTTTTTAAATACATTAAAACAATAATTTCGACGGTAAGATAGCGTAGTTGTTATATGATCAGCTTTCAAATCTGGAGAAACGAGATCGATTTCCCGGAAAGAACATGTAATTATAATAAAAGTATCTTCATTACTAGATAAGCAACAGATTTTTTTACTTTTCCTGTTGCATTACTCATTAAACAATGTTGTTCAAACCATAATTTTTAATTTACCTATTTTACCTTGCCTATAAAGAATTGTAATTTATGTCGTTTTAATTTTAAAATGTTATTCTCATGAACCGGGCAAAGGTCATAAGTTTGTTTAATTTTCATTAACATAACGATAATGGGTATTTTATCTTTTAAAGATAAAAATGTTAACCGACAAATAACTACGACAAACGTTCCGCGCATTCTAATCTATTGAATCATGTTTCCTATTATTTTGGACAACTTTTACATATAACTTTTATCACAATGGTCGTATTTATATTAGAAACAATAGTATTGTAATAAAGTGAACATCATCTTTAATACAATTGGTCTTATGCCATAAGAAATCTGTGGCCTAACTTTACTATTAGTCTAATAAGAATTTCGAAATGTCAATCAGTTGATGCCATATTTCATCTAGTGTACTCAACATTTAACAGACTCGTATCAGGCTTTTTAAAAAACCAAACATTGTTGAGAAAGTAGTAGGTACCTATATCTTTAGATATAAATCTGGTAACCAGTCTGTCGTATTGAAGAATTGTCAAATAATTATTACTATGTAGAGAACTAAGCTCTCATTCTGATTCGCTTATTAAAAAGGGAATTTAAACAGTCTGTTGCGGTAATCTAAGTTATTTAAACTTAAATAAAAGTAACAAAACATGCATTTAAGTGGTAGATAATAATAGTCAGTCTGCAGTAAACGATAAAAAAACCGTGAGTAATGGGTCAGAGCATTGTTAGGATGTTTTTCAATATGTTGGAATGTTGGGCGCATTAAGGGCAAATAGAGTATCGTATCTACAAAAGAGTATTGACACTGAGATAAGCGTATCTGAGTGCACACTAATGTGGTAGGTATCTGCGCTTACACTCATTGTTCCGTTATCAAGTACGGTTAGCGCATTATGTGTCCGATAAGCAAACAGCCCGGCTATGTCTGACAGCGGTCATCTCGACGCTACACGAACATACGCACACGAACATAAGCACAGGTTAACAATACATTACTGTAAAAGTGTGTAAAATAAATTTTTAATGTTAACTTTTTAATGAATTTATGAACTCTTTTATAACATCGAGCGCTAAATTTTTATTCATACCTAGATGAATACTGAAATGAACAAATTTACATGTTTTTTCGGTTTTCGAACACAAAATTAATTGTGATTTCGAACCAAATACCAATTTTGGTAATGTTTAAGAATAGGGTTAACGGCCATACTTAAAGTGATTTAATGATCATTAAGGACCACCTTTAGTGTTGCTTCTGTTTGAGAAGTCCATACTTGGCGCAGAAATGTTACTTTTTACTTAAGATTAATATTATAAAATGTAAATGTATAAGTTTGTTTGGATATTTGTTAACAAAACAGCTGCATGGATCGCGATGATTTTGGTGGAGGATATATTCTGGAAGCACACAGACGGTTTTTTGTAATTACGCGCAGACGAAGTCGCAGGCGACTAGTGTAAAATATAATACGTTATGAAAATACACCACGAACTTGTGTGTAAAGGTGTGTTGCAGATATTTAATTGCTAATTAGTGCCCGCGGCGGATGTACACAATTTACAATTTTTGCTGCATCCTAACATCTCACAGTTGCAAATAAAATTTTCCGTTCGTAAACTTTATCTACTCATTCTTTATATCATCTATGTTTTTAAAATTCACTTGACAGCTCTAAAAAATACAATATTTCATTTTTAAGGCAAACATTTTAAGAATTGTTCTGAGTAATTCTAAATATAATTTTGAAAATGACTAATATAGGCAAAATCAGTTTATACGAATGTAGGTAACACGGTTTGATAATTATGTTATCAATCAGCTGATAAACTAATTAACAAATAATATTTGATGTCATTAGAAATAATAGATTTTAAAATGCATATTCTAACAAAGACAGAAACAATAACCTAAAAATAAATTAATGTTTATGTGACAAGGTCGTACAATCTTATCTAATTGTTTGTATTTTTAATTTTCAATTTGTATTAAAATTCCGATACGAACGAATTCTAAAAAACAATCAATTAAGAAACTTTTATGGTCAAGCTTGTAAGTTATAAAAATCAAGACTGGACTGCATTTTTTTACAGAAAAGTGTAGTTCTGTTATTTAAAGAAAATTAAAAAAATGTCTAAAAAATTTCAATCTTACAATTAAATTAGAGTCTAAATAAGCTAAAAATACATTATCATTATGTGTACGGTGAGCCAAGCGTAAGATTAAAGTTTAAAATCTTATTATTGACCATAATGTTAGTTGGATTTGATAGCCCAGAAGGTTAAGTCCAACGCCCACTTGTGTTCGTAATTCTCTAAGGCTTAAATTCCAAGTAGCTTATAATTTACATTGTTCACGATGGCTTAGTAACAACCCTGTTACCAACAAGTGACCAGAGTTCTTTTCCAACTTAAAATTAATTTAAAGGCAAAAATTCTTCATAATATCTTGGTTTCCAATTAGTCGTGTTATCACTTAAATTATTACCGTACAAGTCAAAATATAATTAATTTATTATGCCAATTAAATAATTATGTCAATTAATTAAAACATTAGCTGAAAGTCGCAGCCCTAGGCGGGAGCGGTCGCGTCGTATCGCAGTTTCGCGGCGTCGTTCGTTCACTCTGCGGCTATATTTAGTGTGGTGTTCGGAATGCAGTCCGGCCGGCGCTGACCTGCCTCAACACCACCACTGTCAGAGTTTCGGCGCACGCGCAGCCTCCGCCTGTTAGTTTCACAGGACAGCAGAGTGGGCAGTGCAACCGGTATTGTTTGAACTCACATTTTCTATGACAACATTATTGTGCATGTGTGTTCTGCCTATAAATTCGGTCCAAATGTGAAACTAAATGTAATTTAAATGTAAGAAAGAGTAGTAACGTCCAATAATTACTTATATCCGTATATCATGTTATCTTTAAATAAAAAAAATCAATGTTCCGAAAATTCAAATCACTAATTCAGAAATACGAAATTTGAATAACTGTAATACTTTGTGTCTTAGGTTCTTAGATTTCTAGACGAACTTTGAATGTATTACGATGGTTTTGAAGTTAAAAAGTTTAAAGAAACTTTCGTCTTGTTTTGTATGACGGCAACTTGTTTAATATTAAGCAAGCGTATAGAATTTTCTCGATACTACAAAGTTGGTAAATGTCAGAGGCTACTCTAAAGTCGTGTTTTAATATCATCACTAGATTTTGCGTATGTTAATGTTTTAATTAAAATAATCCTAACTTCATTTACCACAAAAATTGATTCACATAAAATAACTTGGATCTAATTCAGATCGAATATAAAAATCAGAGTTCTGTCTAAATTCTTTATATTTTAGTTTTTTTTTCTGTCTGGCTGTTAACTCGAACTTTAATACAAAAAACAATCTGCACAGTCACTGTGAATAATTGTTTAATTACATTAGCTTTTTGCGAAAGTAAACGAAGTTCCAAACGTAGCTACAATAAAAAATCTGTTAAAACATATTGAGAATTCTAGGTTCCATTTCCTGACAAAACAAAAAATTTCACAATTGATGAGATTTTAGTAGCTCTATGTATTTCCTGTATTTTTAGCTAGAAGTGTTTTTCTTGACCTTAAGAGTACCTAAAAAGCTATTGAAATAAACCGTTAAATAGTTATATTACAATAATAAAATTCCCCCAAGAAAAGTCATTTATCGCAATGCGCATATATTTTTATATCAGAACCATATAATTGAATCAGTTTGGATAATAGGTTTTATATTGATTTTATATGTCTTGCGACAAACATAACGTTAGTCGGAATGTGCTGGAAAGGGGGAATAGTTTCCTTAATCGGCTCCACGTATTACATAAAATGAAACAAGCATTGCTCTGCGATCTGTGAAAATAGTCAATAAAATACTAATAAAGAGTAACGAGATGGAATGGCCGCCGCCCACGCGTCGCGGCCACGCTCGCCCGTACGATACCTACGTCACATCGCCTATAACACCCTATTTCCACTAGCGATCCGACGCGCGACTAGTATTTGCCCATGCAAATAATTTTCATCAAGATGCTATGTATTTAAATGGTAGCTGCACCTAAGGTGAAAAGATCTAATGCTCGTAGCACACAACTGTAAAGATAACCGGAAGCGAAGCGAAGTGTACTCCATCACATTAAGACAGAAAAAGGGAACACAGTCTGCTCCATACTAGATTCGAATACTCGAAATGAATTTGTCTGCTAAACGCTTTGTGAGGCCCAATAAAATCTACACCAGTTTAATATCAAACTTAGCTTCCCTTCGGTTCCTTTTTATTTTTGGGGGTGCGGTTTACGGGGGCTTTGTTTATTTCTTAAATCGTAAACCTTTAAGAATTATTGCTTGTTGTTATATGAAGTTTAATCATCATCATCACCAGCTCACTATACCGAGGGGCTCGGAGCCTACCCTAATATGGGTGACTAGGCCATAGTCAACCACGCTACCAAGTGCGGGTTGGTTGACTTCACACATATCTTTGAATTTGTGTGAAGTTTAATAATTAAATGTAATAGTAAGATTTTTTTATTAATTAGAAAAAAAATAATCCTTACGTTGTTCTTAAAGAACATAACGTAAAAAAGGTTTTAATGTAAAACGAATATCGTCATGTACTAAGAGAAGAAAAATCGCTCGATGTAAATAAAAAGTAAGGTAGTTGTAAGCGTATAGTAATGCACACGCTGTGCTCCGCGAGGGTGAAATGGCCAGTCTAATGAGTCGGTACAGCGTTAATCCATTCTTAGGGTTGGCAACGCTTTTATCCCCTATACTGTTCCCTAGGTTATTATTTCGTCTAGCATCATATTACCAGCAGCATAAATCAAAGGCTTCTTTAAAATTAAAACTTGCATAAAGATATATTCTCTAACATATTACCTCTTTGCATGTAGTATGAAATTAGACTAAGTAATAAAAATATTTGACCTTCACATTGATATCAGTTTTAAAAACTTACCGAACAGAACTGTGACACTGTTATCAACAGACAATTATCTAAATCCAGTTGTGTAAATAAATTTGATTGTAAACTAAGTTATGTAATGTTTTTATCTTATTCAAAACATTAAACGACAGTGGCATTTGGTTTCTAAATAGTTACAATTAGGACAAAAGTAGTTGGTCTAATGTAAGCTTGCCTTTATATGTCGGTAGTGGTACTAAGTATACCAGCTTGAAAGGGATTAGTGTGAGCACAGCCCTAAATAAAAGCTGATATAGCCTGTGTCGGGTGCGGCAGGGGTATGCGGGTGTAGGGGAGGACGGCCGCGGCGGCGCCGTCTAGGTCAGACAGTGCTATTAGATCTCAGATTGATCGCTGCTTCGTCGCTCCCCGTATCCTATAGACGTCTTATTTCATCGCCAACTGTGTGTAGAGTGACGTAACTTGGATGCTTTTTATGTACAGCTTAGGTCTTTACATAAGGCTTCCTCGGCCGGCCGGCATAATTAAAATCTTTTGCGCCGCCTTCACTAGTCCGAGCAACATTTTGATATTAAAATGCCTCACAAACCAGCGGTATAAACCGTGTAGAGCTCTCGACCGTATACTGTTGATGTATACGGTCGAGATGTTATAATGTTGTTGATGTGCAAAATGTGCACGTTTTATTACTCTTCCTTCTGTTATTAATGTCTAAATCAGCCTTGATCGAATATCTACTTCACCAACAAATACGTCAACAATAGATGGTTTCATCATCTTTGCTAAGAAACGAAAAAAATGTAACCTAGTCTAATGTGTTCGTAAAGAAATACAAGTATTTACTTTTAAAGTGGTTCTTACGTACTTAATCCAATAGAACATTTGTTCTACATGCTTTATCACTTATTCCCACAAATTTTTAAATTAAGTTAGCTCGTACATAACCTTAACCTAGTTGAGTCACTGCGGGAAGTCTGAATGTTCTTATTACATGAATAGGATTACATTTTCTTCTTTTTTGGCTTAATATCAATTCGTATTCCATCCATAACTTCGCCTACGCACAATTTTTACAAACTCATCTAAATACATGATCATTGAACTTATCATGGCTGTTATCTTCTTTTTAGAAATTACATGATATAGTTGAACTCCAGTACCATTTACGTAGGATGTATATAAATTGATTGTGCTGTTATTACCATGGCCATTAAGGCATAAAATACTTGCTTTTATATATTTCTTATTAAAATACATTGTAGTTTCTTTTTATGTGGGTGTCAAGTAATATAAGTGATACAATTGACGTCACAGAAATACCACGTAACACTTTGTTAATCGTTATCATAGACATTTATTAGAATTCGCGATAAAATAAAAGGCGCTTCGTGAGGCGCCGATATGGAGTTGTTTTGTTACTTAGCTGCATATATTTTAATGCTTTTCAAAAATTATTATAAAGTAACATTTTGAAATTGCATTTCATTAATATCTCTCACACCGTACGAGTCATCTTTATATCGACTTTTTTAAAACGTTTACTGCGGCAAGCAAATTCATAATTCTTCATCTAGTGCGGCGGCAGGCCAAAATGTGCCCCCGATGAAATTTCCAACAGTGCGTGGCTGGTTTTTCTAGACTCACCAGTACTAGGATAGACATAATGTATAAACCTGAGATAATCGTTTCACATTAGTGAGAGGGACATAGTTTTCTTCGTCCGCACCAGCTTAGCTAAGTACAGCGTCAGGCTTATATCGGCATATTACGCAGTGATCGTGTTAATTTGGCTATCTTCATGGGTTTTTATATCCTGTGTGTTTTATATCTAATTGGTAACAAGATCCGGTTCAATCGTATTACATTTTACATATTTTGATTTTGCATTTTTATCACTTCCTTTTCGTTTTTGCGATGCGTCTGTCTGTTATCTAAAACTGCAGTGTACAGCGTACCGGCGGCGTCAAGGCCCGCCTCGTGATCGTTTCCAAGACCACATGTTTATTATTAGCTACCATATCTCGAATGTCTTGTTTATTTCTTACCAATGGTAGTGTAATTACTTTATTAAACGTTCATTTAAATATCTACTCGTGTTGTTTTGCTTTTGGTACACCGCCTTTGATGGAATAAAAAGTTTTATATCTTTCTGAACTGGGAATTTGTTTAATCGTCTGTTAATGACACATCGTTAATCAAGTCTTTTTGATATGGAATAAAAATGTATCTACATTTTTATCAAATTCTTCGATTGATTAGAGCTAAACAAATGCATTCGTTACATCGTTGATCAATACTAATATCGATTTTGGAAGCAGTGAAATTTAAAAATAGTTGAAAATCAAAAGCATTCAATGGGCAGCCGAGCTGAAGTACTATTTATTTTGTCTGGGCCTAACGCTATTTATAGCAACGTTTAGCCTCAGGGATCAATTTGAATTGCAAATCTCGTTGCATGACATTTTCAATGTAAAATTACATCGGTCGCTAAGTTCATAAGTAATGTGGGCACTGTGGACGGTGTTTTACGACCAATAAAGTGCATTTTAGTGCTCTTTGTGGGAATCTAGGCCGTTCCTCGCCTACATTTAAATGTTGCTACAATGTGTAGATGGTGAAAAGAAGGACCACAGTCACTGTGACCCTGGTCACAGTAAATTGATGAGGTTACTTTTTATTAATGTTTTTAGTCAAATTTATCAGTCACGGGATGTCGACTCGCTGATTTTTTGCTACTATGATTCATTTACTCACGGAGTGTTTTCGAGTAAGGACGTCCATTTTCCCTTTCTAATTACATTAGTATTAATATCATAGAAAGATTAAGAAGATATCGCCCAAGTGTTTCAAAGACAAGTAATGAACTGCTAGAAATCGTACAAAGTTATTAAAGTTACATTTGCAAACACATATTAGACATCAATCGTCATAAATTGATATTAGTGATTGCAGTCATATCTACATCGGTACTTATAATTCACAGTGCAAAGATCATTAGAATTTTACAACTATCGGTAGCAATAGCGTACACTGCCGAACAACTGGTTCCTCTTGTAAAAGTACAGTCACATTTAAAAGCTATAAAAATATTATTATCCACACTTCCGACACTCGCAAGTTGAAATGCAAACCGCGCGCGATGGAGTCTACGATAACCATAATTATTCATTAAAGTGTTTGCACAATGGAATTACATATTTAGTCTATTGTAATTATTTCTTTTACACATTTACTTTTTATATTTACAGTTAATTTACGGTCACAAATAATCTATAGTAATATTATAAATAGGAAAGATTTGTATTTTTGTATTGAACTAAATCAAGAACTACTGGGCCGATTTTAAAAATTCTTTCGCCGTTATATAGGTTATTTGTCTGTTAGTAGCATAGGTTATATACTTTATTCCTTTTTTTATTTTCACGGGCGAAGTCGCGAGCAACAGTTAGTGTCCAAACAAATATATATAGTATATTTTTGTTTAATTTTTATCTACGACTAAAAGAATTATGTATCAAATACCGAAAAAGCATAACAGCAAGATATGATAAACTAAGGCGTCAACAAACTATTTTTTATCAAGAGACTTATGGACGAAACTCTGGTTGTTTGCGCCATATTGTGAACTATAGTTATATACAAATGTACATAATGACAGTATATTTCAAGTCATTACGAAGCTCAGAGGCATGTAGTTACAATAGTGGAGCTATGTAAGTGGAGATAGGGCTATCAAGAGGCGCTCGTACTGAGCCCCTCATCACGCGCTCCGTGGATGTCGCGTAGATAACGCCCCGTCTTGTGTCACTGTCATTAGCCACATTGTGCTGTCATAGACGTACCTAGTAAACTCATTTCTTTACAAACTTTATGTCTGATCAAATAGATATCAGTCGTTATTCAAGAGATTTGTTCAGATGTGGTCGACACTTAGTACTTTTTGTCGTGGTCATCATAGCATGAAGTATTTACTCTCTTTCCTATTACATCCTAGTTCGATTATTTCTGTAACTTTCTCTCATTATTATCCTTGCGATTGAGAACACTGCAGGGTAAAAAACCCGGTAGCGAGTTACGAAGGCGAAAATAGTACAAAAAACTGTGAAATTTGTATAACGAACCCTGTATTATCAATCGGACATGCTTTATCTGACATCAGACTTTTTGTATATGTTTTTCTATCAAAATAGAATAAGTGATTCAATACAATTATATGAAGATAGACTTGAATGGGTAATATTTCTCCTACCAAATCGTTTAAGGACATTCGCGCTTATCTTTTATAGTCTGGGGAAATAGAAAAGGTCAAATTACACCAATTTATATGACGTTCCCTTTATTATTTTCATTTTAAACAGTTGAACGTCGTAATAAATTATAGTAGTCATACTATATTTGGCTCGTGGGATAACATTTTATTATTTTAATGGAACCTCAAGCAGTCACTATTTAACTTTAGTTACAACGTAAATCGTCAAAAGATTTTGTTGTATTTATGTTGGTGTTACTAATGTATTTTGTTGACTAAAATAGATTTTTTAAATATGTGAATGCTTACTGGTTATAATGTCGTTTACAAAATAGGATTAACTTTATCATATCTTTGAATGGCAACGAGGATGAAGACAAAAATTTCGAAGGACGATTGTCGTCTGCTAATGAGATTTACGTCCAAAGTACAAACCTTTATTCAATGTAATGAACCTAACAAAATTCAATTAGTTGTATCGATGTATTACGATTTAAATACAAAAATATAATGACTTACAATTTATATAACAACGTTTTGATTTATTGTTACATTATTTTTTTAATTTTCAAAATAGATGTGAATGTATAATTACCATTACTGTTATGTACAAGCAATATTTTGATATCTTAACCAGAGCCGAGTTAATAAATTCTCCTCTTTTTATATCGAAGTATGCAAAAATGTCTCTTGACTTTTTATATCACTAAAATATCAATTAAACGTGTTTAAGTTCACAACTTATACTTCTAGAAAAAACAGTGGTATTTTAATTATTTAAAAAAAGTAACTCCATAGTAAAAGTTGAACATAAAATTGTACAAAGAATAACTCGCTACTAGTACTTTAGTGATTCACTTTGTTTTGTTTAGACCGTCTGTTTATTTTTGTACGCATTGTGTTTACTCCGACGTTATTTAATTTCTTCTTTTGTTTAAAAATAAAATTGGTTTCAGAAATGTTAGACGCCAGTTACATTGATTTTTTTTGTTAACAAAACTAACAATACCCAATTTCCCAAAGGATGTTTAGTTAGAAATGTGTTTACAAATTTTTATTATACAGTCTCTAATAATGATTAAAATCCAATATGTTAGAGAAGAAGGTTTTATAGAAATCAGTTAAGTAATTAAGCAATCTTAAGTTACTTGCGTTCCGTACCCCCTGTCTGGAACTGAAACTTTTAAGCCAACGAATTTGCACTCAACTTTGGAAGTCCGTAAGTCTCTGCTGTTGATATTTCCGCTAAGAGATTTTAAAGCTTAACACTTACACGCTTCCATCGGAAGTTGATTCGAACTCTTTTCAGTACTAATAACTTATTAAAATGAAACTCTCCTAAAATGAATACTTTTGTTACAGGTACGTACTGAACTTATGAATGATAACGCAATAAGTGAGTAAAGACTTAGATAAAGATAAAGCAAAATGGGAAATACACTCCATTTTTTAACGTTAGGTCTGCATCTAACGACCGTTTGATCGGTTGAGTAGTTTTATTCGTAACAATATTTAATGTTATAAAAATCATCCTTCCTAGACCTACCCTAGACATCGGCGACGCCCAAATCTGTCAAAAGATTGTAGTGTTATAATATTGTACGATATTCCGACGTGCACAAGCAGTGTATTTATTATAAACGTAGCTTGCTCATGCCGAGGGATGTCTCCCGGGTAAACACAGACTGTGGTGGTGCATGCAAGCCGCTCGAGGAATCTTCAATTAAATCAAGGGGGTTCATAACGTTTGTCGGCTGCGGCCCGCATTATGCCGACACGAGGCAATCACTGTCGGCCCGCTTAGACCGAACGTAAACGATTTAGACCATTCTCACACTGAAGCGAAGTGATAAAAGAACTCCCCTGTTAAATACATCTAAGATCTGCTCTGGGTGTATTTTTTTTATATTTTTTTATTTGTTAAAGCTAAAAATAATTCATTGCCAAAGATAGTCGACCTACCTTCTATGGAAGGTCGTGCCATACCTTCTATTTTTTTATTTCTAATTGTTACTAATACTTAGAAGACACGATAGATTTTCAGCTCGCTGCACTATAGATAAAATTGATTTGTATTTCTTTGCCACAACCTTCATAAAGTGTTATGACGTTGCAGTTAAGGTACGACTGACTCATTAATCTAAACAAATAAAACATCCATTTATCAACGATGACTCATTAAACGGTTTTCCCATTTTCTGCGAGCATAATAAAAACAGCGGAGCGTTTCTAATATCCGTAGCGTAGTTGGTAATATCGCTCAGTGCGATATACATAGACTGCATATGTAGTGGCGGTGCGGGCGATGAGGCGGAATAGACGCTGTATTCGTGTTGACCGCGGCGCACTCTCGACTCGCATCTCATGGCGTAAACATTTGCCAAGTAACCGATCGCCGACCTTATTGACTGCAATGCGATAGCCTTTGCCAGACACCTCGCTGTATACTTTGTGAGAAGATTGTTTGAACACGCTCGGGATAGTTATAGTTCCCACATCTTAATCAAGCTGAGTCATTGATGGAAATAATACTTATACATACGAGTATAGAATACAAGACGATAAAATACGTTATCAATCTTTTTATAATAGTCCCAAGACAACCTTAAATATTTTAAGTTTCCATAGGTAATTGTTTCACGTCTACATAAACAATAGTTAATTCTGGTGGTCTCGGTATGCAAATGTAACCTGCTGACGTATTTCCGCAGGGAATGTAACGTTTTGCGAGAGACGTGGCGACAAAGCACGAGTAAATCTTGGAGCACATTGTCGACTACAAACACCGCGAAATGGATTTCTATTTGTGAGGAATATTTCATTATTATGTTCCAAAGTTCCTTAATTATTATGGAAGATTTAAGACATTTAGAAGTTTGCAAAAGCCTTTGAAATTACAAGTAGAATATCTTGAAACTATTTTTAGCGATGTTAAAATCTCTTATAGCTTTACTTATATAGACAAACACCTTATTATCATGCGTAAACCTCGTCAAAATGGTCTTTCCATCCTGTCATTAGTACGCACTATAGGGAATTCTGGCGCCAGCGCTGCACCGCCCGGTACTACCATATATGGAAATGGCTAGTAAACCGTTAGTCTGTCGAGACTATAATAAAAATTAGACTTTAAAGATATGTGACTTTTTGGATATAATCCTTTACAGTGGCATGAACAAAACGAACGCTTAGGTAGTTGATAAAGTACAGATTGTAAAGAATGTTAGAAGTACAATATTCAAAGTGGCGTTCCCCTTGACTGATGTTTATTAATGTTATGGAGTATGAATCAGCGCAGAGAACGGTCCGAACAAAACGGTCCGTGATCGATTCCAGCTACGGCATGCGAAAGTCGATGCGCCTGCGCTGGCGCATAGTAATTTTAATACGGAATATCTCCGATGATGGCGCTGTCAATGAAACCAACATGAATGGTAACCATTTCTATGTTATTATGATTTAGCTACGCCTATATTGAAATACTAGCATACGCTTGTATGATTCGTGAAAGCAGAAAACTTTAACTTTTTATTAAGACATTTAAAGTGAACACGAATAAGTTGTAAAGTTTAATTACTTTAGGAAGTTGCAAGTTGAGTTCAGGTTAGGGTGTGGGGTGAATTATTAGCATGGGCCTTACGAATTTATTGCGGAGTGGCATTCGCTATTACCTATGCGGCGGGGGCAGGAATGCGAGTGGTGCGGTGCGCGGGGGAGAGACGCAGTGAATCATGCGGCTGGTCTGAGGTCACGTAGCTGTGCGATGTCGTCACTGTTGCATTACGTAGACGCCAAGAGAAAATGCCTCTGTGCTTCATTGCAGCATCCTCGGAAATATAAAAATTACTTTGCAATTTTTCTAATTAGAAAAAATAGCAAGCTTTTTTTAATTCATGTGGAGGGGTATATTATTAGATGTTAGTCTAAGAGATGGTGGTTTACTGTGATCCGAAAATTAGAGATTACAGAAATCTCGAACAATAATATATAATAAACATAGAGTTGGATGATCAAAACTTGTTGGGCCGACTTCCCTTGGATTGAAATATGTAAATACAGTCTTTATCCACAACTTATGTGTCTTCAAACGAACATTTCACCGTCAAAAGAGTCTGGCATCGCTTCCTTGATTGCTGGTTGTAAATGTCGAGAAATAGCCGCGGCAATTAAAAAAATAAAATGTGAGAAACATGCATAGTTTTAGTTTTAACGGCGATGTAATTTAAAAGACAATGTCCTATTTAATGAGGCCGCATTAAAGTCAGGAATGAACGGCATGCACCACGGAACCGAGTACGCTGGTCAATTCAATAGCGTATAATTTATGAATGCGATAAGCATCTGTTTGTACTTAACCGTTTTGTACCTTAACACCAAAGGTATAGAGGTGTTTGTCGTGTGAACGGTGGACCTATACTGAAGTCGATATATCTCGGGGTCGTTTATTGGCGAGAATTGGGCGCATCCCGGTTGTACAAGGGAATCGCTATCCGTCCTACGTCGCTGTCATTCTATGGGAGTAAGTTTAAACGCTTACGTGACGTGAAATTGACATCATATCATGTTCGACAAAATTATAGCTTGCGAAATGAAGTTTGAAGGATAAATTAGAACGTTATAACAGCCCCTTAGCAAGATTTTACTCATTTCAGAGTAAGTAAATTATTGTGTAGTTTTGTACAATCTTCTTTTGAAATAATTACTTTATAAAAAAATATAATAATAATTTTCAGTAAACTAGTAGGAAACCTATCTAGGATATTTATCGTACATCAAAATGTGGTTTAATAACATCGCGTGTTAATGAGTTGTTTGTTCAATATGCTTGACGGGCAAACAATTGGAAAGCTTGATTGCAATAAATCATTTTAATCCGTTTAAAACTGTACCAACCTACATGTATGATTTACTACATTGCGATTTAAAACTACGTTTCAGATGACAAAGCTTTCTGGTATATCCTAACGCATAATCGTATCTCGTCGGTCGTTAACAGAGAGATCTCGTTAGCGTCTCATTCACCGCTGGCCATCTGGCCTCACCGCACTCTTTACGTGCCCCGGACATATAACCAACAGAATTAGTATATGCAGTAACTTTTAACAATGTTATTGTAATTTGGAGTTTACACTTCTTACCTTCTTTCGTGATATTCATTATTGATTACCGGTTATTAGATGCCTATTTCCCCCACGCCTCACCAATGACCGCAAACAGCCGTTATACCAGTCCGATCATATTTACATTACTCGTGTCTACGAACGTCGTGTCTGTCATCGTCTACGCGTCGTCAATTGCTCCTTTGTACGGCCATAGACGTTCCTCACTCCACAATACGATGCTCTATAAATATCTTCGACACGATCCATCGAGTCATTCAAATGCTTAATTGTCATTTGATTTCAACACGTCACTGTCAATTTCGGACGGTCGATATGTCCGCCCCTCCAATCTTTAAACGAAGGACACGTATAATATGACCAATAGTAGACTTTTTTGGTTCGATTTTTATTACAAGGGTCATTGTATTTGGTATGTATAAATCTAAGTATACTAATGGCCGGTTTCCGAGCTACGTTTAACCATTCGTTAGTATTTTTGATTCGATAAATTCATGAAGTGCGTTTCCGAACCAAGTAACTTTAGTTTTACTCCGTTGAAACTTAGGTCAACCTAATGGATTGCTAGGTAATGACAAAAAAGTGGAATCTTCAGAAACCTAGCATAAGTAAAGAGGAAAGATCATGTCAAACAATCTCGCACAGTAATGTTAATTCAACAACAATTTTCTTATATAATTAACTCTCTTTCCTTTCTATATTACATGTATTTTTTTTTGTGAAAGTCACTTTTCGTTACATGAGCGAGAAAAGAGAGTCTTCCATTTCACTCAATATTCCTCTAATTCTTATATCCTTTGCTGACTACAGACAAAATTTAAAATGTAAAAAAACAAAAAGTATGTTTTGCTTATATTTGTATGGTCTAATTAGACGGGCGCTTACATTTACCTCGTTAATTTTGTATAATTAACATCGTTTGTGCACAACTCGAAATGAGTACGTACAATGAACTCTGTTAGAGTTTAAAGGACGGATTGCAAAATTACTATAACAAGTGCAAGAACGACTGTACTCTATTTTTAGCGTCTATTTATATCTAACACACACGTCGTTCAAAGCTCAAGGTCTTTAGGACTAGAGCTAACTAAAAGTTTCATATCGATGTATTGGAAAGGTTTTGAAAACGTCCTTTTTCAACTTTTAGTAGTTTTTTAGTATCTTAAGGGATGTCATAATGAATGCTTCTAAAATTTTGCAAAGAAATCTTATCTCTTACATTGAAGGGTTTAAACGTTGACTTGTATTTTGTGTGTTCTGCGGCATAGTATTAAAAGTTTTAAGTTTTTAGATTGAAAATGTATGTAATGAGTATAATATGTTTTCTAAAAAGTAATGAAATGAGGATGTGTGTACATTTCTGAACAAGCCAAATACAATGAACAGTTTCCTCGTTTGAATTTTATATCAAGGTACACGTTTTATTGGCTACGAGTATGTTTATTCTGATTAAAGTGATTCGTGTTTAGATGCGTACTCGATTTCGGAAGCAACCCGCGCAATACGATATGTAAATGTTTATCACGTGTATAGTAAGTACAGTCACCTTCGTTCGCGGTATTACAGAACCTGAAAAATTGAAGTCGCAACGAACAAAATTTGTACCGAATAAACAACGGAGAGAAAAAAATATCTATTGTTTACTATATAGATGTTGCATGATTGATTGTGATGACTGAATTTAAAGCAGTGACGTCTGTAAAGTTTCACCCAAAACACTCGAAACTTAGCTTTTAGTTTTTCTCTCCATTGGTTGCTATAAATATTTTTATCAAGTTAAGAGTAACTATAGGCTACCTATTCTGACCCTTTACTAGTACCAACGAGTACAGTATTGTTATTTAGTTATATTTAACATTTAGCGTCGTTTATTTGAAACGATTCAAAGTTGAGACACCGCCAGCTAATCTCACTGTACATACAGACTCGACTGGTAGCCGCTTCCCGAGATTAATTCAATCGGAAGCGTTCACCGGCTCGACGGATATACCGACCCCGCCGGACCTTTTGGGGAACTACAATCATTGGATACTTTACGATACTTTATGTTTCCCGTTCGTCAATGTTGTGTTTCGACTTGCCTTTATCACTTATTGACTCACACCGGTTTAATGTATTAGAGTGTATACGTGATTTTACAGCGCAAAACATTATAGTGAAATATAGATCAGTTTAGTTTATAAAGTTTAACTTTTCCAGGTTATCACTTGTCATGTTAAACTTTTTAATTTTACTCAAGCAAATTGCAAGTACTATGTCTATCTTTAACTATTGATATTTGAATATTCATTAATACCCTTCCACTTTTTTTAATACTTATGCAATTAAAACATTTAAATAAACTATCCTGTAGTTTTTTCCCCACGTGGTTGCATTATTCATATATCTTCACACTCTCGTTCATTAACATACGAGCTAATCCGCTCTTACACTACGCTGTAAGCATTCAGATAATACTGTTATGTTTAAACATAATTTGCACTTCGCATTACTAATTTGCCTCTTAGTTTAAACACTAAAATCGAAATTATTAAATTTCTTAATTTAATTGCAAAGTTTAAATGAAATGATAAGGTTTTAAGTGTAGTAAATTTGCTATTTACGCTTTTTAACTGTAACCTTAACTTTCTTGTAACCTACTAGTTTTTGTTTGCGACTTCGACCGCGTGTAATTTAAAAATAGTAAAGAAACATAGTCTTTGTTACTGATAACGTAGCTTTTTAATGTTAAATTTTTTAAATCGGCTCAGTAGTTTTTTAGTTACTTCAATGCATACAAAAATACAGATCTTTCCTCTTTATAATATTAGAATAGATAAGAATAAAACACAGTATCCTGCGTAACTATTTGTAATCAAGATATTTTTTTAAATTAATTTTACTTTTATGCGTGATTTGTAACATATAAAGATATCTGCGTTAGGACAATTTACACGTAATACACTTGTAAGGATAAATCCGTTCCATCATTTTAAGTGTGGAAAGCGGGGAGTTTCAGCCGGGTCGTGATTGTGAAGGACAATATCCCGTCGGGGCACGGACACTCATTTCCTACTAAAGGCGTACTCCCTCCAAAATATCTCTTACTTCCGTGAACGTTTGCTCTCGCGCTATTGAAATTTTATTTGTCTTCATGTTTGACAGTAAACAGGCCGAAGCGCTCACATTTTACGACATCCTTAATCTAAGTTTACGCGTTTCTAGCAAAGTGAGTTTTAAAATTTTATTATTTTACATTTTACAATGTAAAACGAAAATAAATTTAGTATGCAACATAATTATAAAAATAACTCATTTGCTTGTTTCTTTTCGTTATTTGTATAAAGATTACAATTGTAATAAGTATTAGAAACATAATAAAAAAATGAAAAATAAGTGACGTAAAAGGTATCTATAAAAATTGTTAATTATAAAACAAGCTTCTTTACGGAAATAAAATTGCGTGCATGAGCTATAAAAAGTTAAAAACTCGAGATAACATTCAATATGTTTCATCAAGTCGGTATAACTTTGTAACATTGTAGGTCGAATAACTATCGAAAGTTGCCTAACAATGTAATTACAAAGCGGGCGCAAAACGTTTCTCTTGCGGCTTACACTTCAACATTGTAAATTGCAAACTCTTTGTTCTTACACGTTATTTAAACTGGGAAGATATTTTGAAATAACCCTAAAGAATTATCGCTTTGCCTCGACTTCCGAGTGCGTGTTTCAGATTCTCTCGAACTGAAAACATTAAGAAAACTCGTTGAAATACCTTTGTTCTGTAATGTTCGTGCTTTTTGAATAATTAAGACTTACTTAAGGATTATTAAAATAATTAAGTTTACTTGCAATGGTCTAATTACTACACGAAAACCTCCATGTGTTTGAAATTCTCTGATCAAATAGGTGATAAAAAGTAAAAAACTTAACGCATGATAATGAAAATAAATAAATCTACAGCACTATATTGCACAAATTGGCGCTTAACGATATTTTCCTATGGTATTCTTACTAATATTACAAATGCAAAAGTTTATATGGATGGATGGATGGAAGGTTGTTAGAGTCTGTAGCCTAAACGGCTGAATGGATCTCATTGAAATTTGACATAAATTTAGAGGTCAGTCTGGAAGAACATATAGGCTACCTACTTTTGTTGTTTTTTTTTTTAATTCCACGCAGTTGGAGTCGCGAACGAAAGCTAGTTATAAGTACAACAACAAAACAATAAAGATCATTCTACTAAACTTTCGAAGTTAGAGACGCTATAAAATTGCACGCAAAGAGTTTTATGTTGAAAGAGATTCAACACGAGCAATAAATAGAGTGAATTCACTCAGTATCTTAATGGATAAAGCGTTTTATCTGTTAAAAGGTATGGAATGCCTCTGCGGCTACCTTTTCCGTAAAATGTACATGTCACTGACAAATCGCCAACTCCGCCCGTTTGTAATTTACCTAGGCAAATTTTAAAGTCTTGGTGAATTTCAATAAAGTCAAGGACTGGCGAGCACTGATGACAGTATAACTGAAATTAGTCATTTTCGATATACGCATGACATTTTTGAATGAATTCATTTATGAAGGTGGTATTTGTCTGGGAAATTTAAGAACTGGCGCCGTTACTTTTTGGTGACAGATATGCCAACGTGAGGATTTCAATTAAGGAAAGTATTTAAAGCCGAACGTGGCAGGCAAGTTGTGATTGCTCGCCGCCTCGCAGCCCGCCCCAGAGACTGTCTCGACCTTTTCATTTTCGTAATACAATAATTCCTTCCGCGCATCTAAGACTAAATAAATTGAAAAATAAATTGCAACTCTTGCGGCTCAAAGAAAGATAAACTTCATTATTTTACCACTTTCTCATCATATATGTGATGAATGTACACTAACAGGTTAATGCTACACTATAAAATAGATGTGTTCTAAAAACAAAGATTTTGATATTATGTATTGAAATAACTCAGAAGCTACTGAACCGATTAAAAAAAAATACCGTTAAAAAGTTCTGTTATCAGTGTGTGCCGTACAAACGTGTTCGGGTCCCGCGGCATAACCTACCCTTAAACTACGAATGCACCGGAGGGCATGATATTGTAAGCTATTGGGAAAAATGGGTACTCACCAGCTCGATGACCGCCTTACCTCCTGCAGGTGCCTGGTCTATGCCAGTGTCAATCGAGTCAAGTATAGTTCAGTCAAGTTTATAGGCGCCAGCGATGCTGCCTGAAGATGCACCCGTATGCAACGTAATGATTCCAAAACGCTAAACCGAAGGTAGTGACCCCGTTTGCTACCGAAATTTACACGTTGTGTCTTCGCGTGGTCGCACAAGGAACCACTTTCAACTTTAATCCGCACACGTGTCTACCCGACCGACTCGCTTGGCTGCTTCTTTTCCAAATTTTTCCGCACCCTTCTCCGCAGGCCCCGCGCCCGTCCGTAGTGGAGAGGGTTTCTCCATCTACCCGCCCGTGCGAGAAAAATAAAAATAAGCGCGATTACCCGCACTAAACCCGGGACGGGAAATTTAATATATGTTAGCCACCGAATGTGGCGAACCAGTTGGATCTGTACCGAACACAGTGATAATAACACATTTTAATACCACGCAGGCTTAGTTGAGAGCAGCAGCTAGTTTATATTCTAACATAGATGTATCCCATATAAAATAAACCTCTCGTAAAATAGCAGCAGAGTAGTGGGTGTGCAGTTTATTAATCAGCACGGATGCGGCCGTACGGATGGAATTAACGCGAGCGCCCCGGGCCCAGCGCCCCGGGCCCCAGCTCATCTCCGGTGTCGGTTTGCGCGGCGCCCGACGTCGAGCCAGTGCGGACATAACGCGACATAGATCCTACTAACTAGAGGTGTCATTACCATACAGCTAACCAGATAGAGAGCATTCTAAATATTTGATAGTGCTTCAAATGTCACCGAACTGTTGTGTTGTGGGAATTTTAATCATATCTTGACCAGAATAGTTTTGTTGTAAAATTAATATATGTTTGCAATGTTACTAAATGAGGTCAGCAATATAATTTTGGAAAAGTCTGCAAGTGTAAATGCTTCATTAGTTTTTTTTTTGCTTCAATTCAGCGTCTGCACCAAGATCGTAATAGTTCGATTTCTTGTTCGATAAAAGGATTTATTGATAGCATTCGATAACAGTAATTAATTTGAACGGATATCGTAAATATACTGTGACCAACATCCGCTCATTGGCTGGAGCGACGCGCTCCGGTGCCCTTAACGAATGCCTCTATTGTTGGCGACGTTCATAATGCAAACTGTTCGACTTATATTCCCATATTATCTTGATGATTGTATGAATATATTTAATATTTACATTTATATGAACTTAGCTCTGCGTATGACATGTGTAGATTGTATCTTCATTTATGCATTAACATTCAAATGTTTTACGTTTTACGTCTGATGGTATATACTACGTAAAATCCTCTCAGTAGTGTTCTTATTTGTTAAAATAGGGCCCATGCACAAATTATACATTTATATTTTTTACCCCGTAAATACCAACTCCACAGAGCAGTTACAAATGTTCACAATGCTCACTAAATCTCCAGCTACACCTTTCGTACCGCTACGAAGCCTCTAAGTGAATTCGAGCCGCGCTAAATAGTTACAGCCCCGCAATTACCACGTTTATAACCTTTACTGTGTTATTTCTTGCTCTACAGCGCGACAGTTCATTCGAGCTGTTAGCAGATAAGGTTCCTCGGTACCCGCTAACAATTTATTGCGCTGTAAATCCAGCATTGCGTCTCGCCGCCTGCCGCCGATGACTTGCACTCGTTCCCTGCGACGATCGGCGCTTTGAAACATTCCCGGTTACGAGGGGCCGGAGGGGATAGGAGGGACATTAATTAATTTCGCCACAGTGCTCGTTCGTTCAATTTGAGTGACTGTTCTTTAGCCCTTTTTGCCTTTTCGGCTCTTGACGTGCCACTAGCCGGAGGGTTTATTTTTGTTTACAGACATTTCGGTCTGTGTTTTTGTATTTGAAACATATGTTTGCGCCTACCCTATACGTATCGTAGAGATAATATAGTACTGTACAAACAGTAAGTGGTGAATATCGAGTAGTTCATAGTGTAGCACCGTAGCGTATGTTTCGTTTATAAGTAGGATCGTTTACTATACGAGTATTTCCTATAGAGAAATGTTTATTAAGGAATTGTTGTTATTAATATACATAGAAATATCTCTCGCCCGCAACTACGTCCGCGTGGATAAAAAAAGTAAGTTACCTATGTGTTCTTCCAGACTTTGTTCTACATCTATGCCAAATTTCAACGTGATCTGTTTAGCAGTTTAGGCTACAAACTCTAACAAACATTTATCCATCCAAACTTTCGCGTTTATAATATTAGTTACATTACAGTAGATAAATATGACTGTGTCACATTTATTCGCACGATAAATAAGACATATTGAGAAATTAGAAACTAATGCATTACTTTAATCAGTAATTAAGTTTGATACACACAGATGATAAGGCAAAATCCTTACATTATACGTTTTAGAGCATTGTCCCCACCGAGCCCCCC